>NC_048602.1:3045616-3205616 GCF_003668045.3 Cricetulus griseus | reverse complement strand
TGATGATGAGGCGGCTGGGGGCAGTTTTATTATCTAATGTTCGGCCTTCACTATCAAGTACCTAGAATCCTTCATTATTATTTTTTTCTTTATTTTCATGGGTATGGGTGTTCTGCCTGTGTGTATGTCTTGTGCCTGCAGAGGCCAGAGAGGGTGTCACATCCCCTGGGACTAGAGCTAGAGTTGTGAGCCACAATGCGGATGCCAGAACACAAACTCTGGTTCTCTGCAAAAACAGTCAGTGTGCTCATCCACTGCGCCATTTCTTCAGGCCCAGTATCTATCTATCTATCTATCTGTCTGTCTGTCTGTCTGTCTGTCTGTCTATCTATCATCCATCCATCCACTTTTTAGTTTTACCAAATTATTTATATTTTCAAGACAGCATCTTGCTAGGCAGCCCAGGCTGGCCTCCAACCCTGCATCTCCTGCCTCAGCCATTCAAGCAGGGAATTACAGCTGTCTGTCACTACACCTGACTGACTGGGCTCACAAACTTCTCAGGACAGTGGCGTCACGCTCACCTTCTCTTTCTTCCGTCTGTGCTCCTTCTTGGTCTTGTGTTTTTCTTTACTCTTCTTGGGTTTCTCTTTTTGAGGTGTCTCAAGTTTCTGGCGAGTGTCTGGGGGTAGAAGGGGCACGATAAACATGTCAGCAACAGGGAGAACACGGACCATTAAAAAGGCTCCGAAGTTTCCTAACCGTATAAATTTCACCTCCCCAAGTGGTTTTGTTTTTTTTTTTTTAATCCTACTCTTTGAAAATCATGTCCCCTAAGTATCCTACGCACCAAGCTATTATTCACTCCTTTATGGATATCAAGGGCATCCTAGGAAAAGTGCTTTAAAAAGCCAGAGTATTTGGGCCAGCAAATACTAGCACCAACCTGGACCAAAGATCCATGGACCAAAGCCAAGAGAAACATGCTTGCTGGCATTCTTTGAGAGTTGGGGTCTAGGTGTGTACACTAGGAGAAGCTTCATCGTGGGCAATGGTATCACATGTTCTTATCTACCTGGGCCATGTTATCATGTTAGCCTGAACACTTTCACAGGGGATGTTAGCATGTGGCCTTGCACGGAAGCTGCTGCTGGCACTGGGAGGAGGGCTGGCCTGTGTCTACAGCCGCAGGAACAGGCTGATTTTATTTGCTCTGTTAGCCCAAGTCTTTCACAACCTGAAAATACTTTTCGGTCCACAATGCCTCTCTCTTTTTTTTTTTTTTTTTTTGAGACAAGGTTTCACTGTGTAGCCCTGGCTGTCTTGGAACTTGCTCTGTAGACCAGGCTGGCCTTGAACTCAGAGATCCACCTGCCTCTGCCTCCTGAGTGCTGGGATTAAAGTGTGCACCACCACACCGGACTCTTTCTTTTTCATTTCCAAAAGTGATTTCTTTTTTATTTTTAAGACAGGGACTGACTAGCCTCAAAATGTGATCCTCCTGCCTCAGCGTCCCAAGTGCTGGGGTTATATAGAACCACACCAGCTCTGTAAAATGACTTAAGATGCTTCCAGCAGGGGCCAGAGAGATGGCTCAGAGGTTAAGAGCACTGACGGCTCTTCCAGAGGTCCTGAGTTCAATTCCCAGCAACCACATGGTGGCTCACAACCATCCGTGATGAGATCTGGTGCCCTCTTCTGGTGTGCAGATATGCATGGAAGCAGAATGTTGTATACATAATAAATAAATAAATAAAATCTTTAAAGAAAGAAAGAAAGAAACAACTGTGACTCAGGCACTCAGTGGAGGCAGCGGGTGCCCAGGGCTGACTGGAATCAGGAAGGCTCGTGAGTGGAGTCAGGTAGACAGGTGGGAGGGCCATTATTGATGCTGTTCCCCTGCAGGGGTGGCACACGGGGGTGTGGACTTACTGGGGCAGAAGACGGGAGGCAGCCGAGGTCCGAACTCTTCTCGCTCATCGATCTGTACCTTTTGGATGGGGAAGGGAACCGCAGGCTCACAAGGCTCCGGCTCTGCAGCTGAAAAACAGCAGTGTATCAATTTCATCCGCCCAGCACTAATGCTTGGAGTCGCGGTGTCTCTGCCACTGAACACTGCACTTTCTTCGCTCTGCTGAAGCACCAATGCTGGGCATACGGTGAAGGCCACCTCTGCCTGTGGACACTGGAGCTGGGAGGTCAGCTACACCAGGCCACACAGAACCAAGTGCATGACCGGCTGTCCAGAGGGAGCCACCGTAGCCAGGGGCACACACTCCAGATCATTTCTTTGCTTGAGACAATCTTATGTAGCCCAGGTTAACCTTGAACTCGCTATGTAGCTGAGGATGGCCTCCTATCTATACACCAGCTCTGGGTGTGTACAGTCTATGAGGATTGAACCCAGGTCCCTGTGTGTGGGAGGCAGGCACTCTAGTATATTGTTACTTTTTAACATTTTTGTTGGCAGCAGGGTCTCACTGTAGTGCTGGCTGTCCAAGAACTCACTATGCAGACAAAGCTGCCCTTGAACTCCCAGAGATCCACCTGCCTCTCCTTCCCGAGTCCTGGGGTTTAAGGCATATGCCACTACACCCAGCCTACTTTTAAATAAATGTTTAGATTTCAAGTATACATGACTGTATAATTAAAAACAAACAAACAGGGCTGGAGAGATGGCTCAGAGGTTAAGAGCACTGACTGCTCTTCCAGAGGTCCTGAGTTCAATTCCCAGCAATGGCTCACAGCCATCCGTTATGAGATCTGGTGCCCTCTTCCCTACAGGGATACAAGCGGACAGAACATTGTATACAAACAAAAAACAAAAAACAACAACAACAACAAAAAAAAACCAAGGGTTTATCCACAGGGGAAAAAAAAGAAACCAATATTGCAAGCATCTAAAACTAAATACTGCACCATGTCCTGTGTGACATCCTGGTAAGGCCTTCAGGATTTACACTCAGGTGTCAAGGCAGACAGAACCTCCCAGGATGCAGATGGGAAACTGCCATGGCTCTGGCATCCCGAAGTTTCCCTACTTCAGATGGCCTCTCGTTTTCTGTCATGAACGCTCAGTGCAATGGTGTGCTCTTGTAATGTCAGTGCAATGGTGTGCCCTTGTAATGTCAGTGCAATGGTGTGCTCTTGTAATGTCAGTGCAATGGCGTGCTCCTGTAATGTCAGTGCAATGGTGTGCTCTTGTAATGTCAATGCAATGGTGTGCTCTTGTAATGATGTCAGTGCAATGGTGTGCTCTTGTAATGTCAGTGCCGGGACAGGTGGGATCCTGGGGCTTGAGTGCCAGGCTGTTTAGAAAACCTGGTAAGCCCCAGACACCCTCGGGACCTAATCTCCAAAGGCATGACACCCAAAAAGCAAAGTGGTGGCTGGCTTAGGAGGCATGACACTTAAGGCTGATCTCTGGCCCGAGCATGCTTGTGAGCACACACGCACGAACACACCTGTACACACTAACCCACATACACACTAACACACACACACACACACATGCATGTGTGTATATGACGAAATAGCACTAATTGATAACTGTCAATTGTCCTAGAATAAGGCTGCAAAGCCAATGTGGTGCAAGCCTGTAGTTCCAGGACCTGGGAGGTGGAGAAAAGAGGATCAGAGGTCCCAGCCCAGCCCAGGACGTTCAAGGCCAGACTGTCTCAACACAAATACACAAGACTGCACTGCAACCCCTCACTTCTCTCTCAGCACCCAAGTCAGGGAGGTGACCATACCCTGGGTCACAGAGGTCTCCCCGGCGGCAGCCTCCTGGGAAGTGTTGAAGCTGGCCTCCTCTGTGTGCTCTTGACTGTCTTCACTGTCTTCTTGCTCCTCTTCTGAGGATGAGGACTTCTCATCTGATGACCCCGCAAAGATGGCCTTGAATAAGTCCATGGAAGGGCGACTACCTTCCCCGTCCGCCTGGGTATCCACACCTTCGTCTGCAGCCTGTGTGACAGAGAAGTAAGAGTCAGGAATAAAGGGATTCGATGCTTTGGAACACGCACACAGGTAAGATTGGCCTTAGGGGGCTGGACAGACGGCTCAGTGGTTAAGAGCACTGGCTTCTCTTCCAGAGGACCTGAGTTGGATTTCCAGCACCCACAGGGCAGCTCACATCCACCTGTCAGTCCACTTCCCGGGGATCAGAAGTCCTCTTCTGCCCTCAGCAGGTACCACACACATGTACACAGATGTGCATGCAGACAAAACATGCATATATGTTTTTTAAAGATGGTTTCAGATGTCCATCAACACTGCCTAACTAAGCATGTAGCATTCCCCTCTCCGTGGGACTCTTCTAGAATATACTCAGGAAGCATAAGCAGCTGAGGCCCTTCTTGGGAGACCGGCCATTAACAGACCTGCAGAGGACCCAGGAAGATGAAACCACAGCAGGCTACGACAACAGAGAAACCCAGAACAGGCTACGGACAACCAAGGAAAACAGAGCAGTCTATGGACAACAGAGGAAAATGTAACATGAGAAACAGATACTGAAATGCCAAATTGTTGGCTTTGTCAGGCTTTTTTGTTTTTGTTTTTGTTTTTGTTTTTTGAGACCGAATCTTTCTATGTAGCCCTGCATGGCCTGGAATTCTCTATAGGGATCCAGCTGGCCTGGAACCAACAGAGATCTGTGGAATATTCCTTTACACTGTGTGAATATATGTCACTGTGCTTGCTTTAATAAAGAAGCCGACTAGCCAATATCTGGACAGGATAAGGTTAGGCAGGGGAGCCAAGGTAAGGACACTGGGAAGAAGGGCAGAGTTTAAGTTACAAGGCCCCAAACAAGCAAAATTCATTACTGTATCCAACAGCAGAATGGAGACAATACCAGAAAGTTTATTAAGTTGAAAACAGTTCATCAAATTGTTTCTAACCCTGTAGGATGCTATCCAAGGGTCTCCATGATTCTGTTGTTAAAATCCCAGGACCACCACTGTGAAATGCCCCTGTAGGTGTTAAGTGCTGGGTCCCCAGCTGTGGTAGCTTGAAAGAAAATGGCCCCCAAAGGGAAGGGCACTATTAAGAGGTGTGGCTTTGTTGGAACAAGTGTGTCACTGTGGAGGTGGGCTTTGAGGTCTCCTATGTGCTCAAACCACGCCCAGTGAGACAGACTGCTTCCTGTTGCCTACTGATCAAGACTTAGAAATCCCAGCTCCTTCTCTACCGCCATGTCCACGTCCAAGCTCCCCGCCATGATGATAACGGGCTGAACCTCTGATGTTTTCCTTTATAAGAGTCTATAAGTGGGCCGGGCATTGGTGGCACACACCTTTGGGAGGCAAAGGCAGGCTGATCTCTGTGAGTTCGAGGCCAGCCTGATCTACAAGAGCTAGTTCAACGACAGCCTCCAAAGCTACACAGAGAAACCCTGTCTCGGAAAAACAAAACAAAACAAAAAGAGTCTACAAGTGGTCATGGTGTCTCTTCACAGCAATAGAAACCCTGACTAAGACAGAGGGTGAACACAGGTCAGGTGGTCCACATTTTGGAATTCCAGGACTCGGGAGGTGGAGGTAGGAGGGTCAGAAATTCAGAGCCAGCCTCGGCTACATAGGCAGCTTGAAGCCAGCTTATGCTATATGAGACTGCCTTCAAAACCAACAGTGAATATGAAAAAAGACAAAGAAACTACACACGCCGGGCGTTGGTGGTGCACGCCTTTAATCCCAGGACTTGAGAGGCAGAGGCAGGCAGATTTCTGTGAGTTAGAGACCAGCCTGGTCTACAAGAGGGAGTGCCAGGATAGGCTCCAAAGCCACACAGAGAAACCCTGTCTCAAAAAAGCAAAAAAAAAAAAAAAACAACAAAAAAAAAAAAACAAAAAAAACAACAAGGAACTACACACATGGTAATTGGGCAACTAAATCCAAAAGTATCAGTAATTATTTTAATATAAATATTCCAAATATAAGATTATCAAATATTTCAAATAACACCCAAGGGCATGCTATTTATGAGAAATCCACTATAAATACAATGATATTGACAAGGTAAAGTAAAAAGACTGATCTGGGTATGGTGATCACATGCCTCTCATCCCAGCACAAGAAGCTGCAGCAGGAGGCTAAGGAGTCCAGGACCAGCCTGCCCTCAATGGTAAGACCTTGTAAGACCTGCCTTCACAAGGCAGGCAAAGCAGGCTGGTGAGATGCTTAGTGGGCAAAGGGGCTTGGTGCCCAGCCAGACAACCTGAGTTCAATCCTTGAGCCCCACATGGTGGAAGGCGAGAACCAACTCTCATAGGTTGTCCTCTGACCCACATACGTGCAAAAAGCAAAGTAAATGTAAGAGAACTCAGGGGTATTTTCACCACAAAAATGACCACCTATTATTTGGAAAGTTGTATCTTCTCATAGGAATACATTTAAGTTTGCATTCGAAGGTTTATGCTAAGCCAGGGCTTTTCTAACCAGAAGCATGTGGCCTTTTCTCAGAGCTACGACTGTATTGAATCTAATGTGCACAGGTACAACTGAGGGCCACATCCGTCTGCGGTTGCTCTCCATAAGCAAAGTTGTTCGGGCAACAGTGCCCTCAGTTACTGACGTCCCTGCTTACGGTCTCCTTGCCACTCACTGCAGAACGGGGAGTGCAGCAGAGGCTGTTGGAGCCCCGGGGCCTCAGCTACTCAAGTCACAGCCACTCTGCACAGCAAAGGGCTGCTGACCCCTACTACTGAGTAGAGAACACATCACACAGAGAAGTGCCGGGCCACAGGCGCCAGCAGAGCCAGCAGAGGCCCCATACCTTGTCTGGGCCTGGCTCGGGGGCCTGTTCCTTCTCTTTGTTTCCCGAGGTGCTGGGTTCTTGTCTCGGTGGGCCAACTTTTGATCTAGCCTGACTTAAGAACTCACTAATGGAGTCTTCCTTCTTCTCCTGTTTGGATGTGTCCCATCGTGACGGTTTCCTGGATTCTAAAAGGCAGGAAGCAGACAACACTGGGATTAGTAAACAGAAGGCAAATTCTGCAAGGCTCAGAGCCTCGGTACGCCGTGGCTGGGCCCGGCTCTGAACACAGCACTGGGGAAAGGGCAGGCACAGACAGACCCAAGCTCTAAGGTTAAACACTAGCCTGGCCTCACTGACAGGCGCCCATGCGCAGATGCAAGCAACTCTGGGGGTGGGGAGGTCTGCATCGCGATCACACTTATGGCTGGGCCACTCCTAACTCTGTCTTCCGGCCCGTGAGGGGTTGAGACCGGGTCAGTACCTAGGTCCCAGGGAGCTCTACTCACTATCAGAGCCCGGGTGCTGGGGCTGCGGCCGCAGGGCGTTTTCACTGGGAGCTGGGGCTGTGGGCGGAGGGGCTGGCTCTGGGATCGTCAGAAAGTTGAAGACTGAGTATTTATCCCGCTTTACTCTGGGTAGGCCGACTACGGTTGACCTGGGGTGGGAGGGATAAGGATGGAAAGAGATAGGATTTTAATAACAACAGCTGGATGACACCCTCGTCCAAGAGGCTCTCCAGCTAGGCCACCGGTTCTTAGGACATTTCTCAAAACAGTTCTGGAAGGCAGAACCCGACCTTAGAACCCTCGAGTTTTCCCTATTAGAGTAAGGGCTACTGGGCATGGAGGCAAAGGCAGAAGGTTCTCTGAGAGTTCAAGGCCAGCCTGGTCTACACAGAGACTTTGTCTTTAAAAAAACAAACAAGGCTGGAGCAATGGCTCAGAGGTTAAGAGCACTGACTGCTCTTCCAGAGGTTCTGAGTTCAATTCCCAGTAACCACAGGGTGGCTCACAACCATCTGTAATGAGATCTGTGCCCTCTTCTGGTGTCAAGCATGCATGCAGATAATTGTATACAAAATAAATAAATAAAACATTAAACACACAAACAAACAGAAAAATGAATAAGGACTAGAGTTTTCTACAAATATGCTTCCTGGGAATGTTTTTAATCAAATAAAAAGGAGCTAAACCTGTGCTTTTTAACTGATTTATTCATTTTATGTGCATGAGTGCCTACATGTATGTATGAATATCATACATGTGCCTGGTGCCTGTGAAGGTCAGAAGTCGGCATCAGCTCCCCTGCAACTGGAGTTACTGATGCTTGTGACCCACCATGTGGGTGCTGGGAACAAACCTGGTCCTCTGCAAGAGCATCCAGAGGTCTGAACCACTGAGTCACCTCTAGTTTTACAAAGAGGATTTAAAAACAAGGTATTAGGCTGAAGAGGGGGCCCAGTGGTAGAGGGCTTGCCTAGCCCATGTGAGGCCCTGTGTTTGATCCTAGCATGCTCCGAAACACACAAAGGAGAAAGAAAACACAAATTACATTTGTTAGACTCTGACATAAAGTCTCTATTACACAGACCAGGCTGGCCTCAGTCTTACAGAGATCCACCTGCCTCTGCCTCTCAAGTACTGGAATCCAAGGCAGGCACCACCATGTCCAGTTGTAAGTAACATTTTTAAAGTAAAATGGATGAGACTCATTTTTAAAATGGTACACCTTTAATCCCAGCACTGGGGAGGCAGAGGCAGGTGGATCTCTGTGAGTTCGAGACCAGCCTGAGCAAGTTCCAGGATAGGCGCCAAAGCTACACAGAGAAACCCTATCTTAAAATCCGAGAGAGAGAGAGAGAGAGAGAGAGAGAGAGAGAGAGAGAGAGAGTATAAAATGAGCCTTAATGGGACTGGAAAATAGCTGTTTTTTTGGTTTTGTTTAGATTTATTTATTTATTATGTATACAATGTTCTGTCTACATGTATCTGTGAAGGCCAGAAGAGGGCACCAGATCTCATAACGGATGGCTGTGAGCCACCATGTGGTTGCTGGGAACTGAACTCAGGACCTCTGGAAGACCAGTTAGTGTTCTCAACCACTGAGCCATCTCCAGCCCAGCTCAGTGGTTAAGAGCATTTGCTGCTCTTACAGAGGACACGGCTTCAGTTCCTAGCACCTACATGGTGGCTCACAACCATCTGTAACTCCAGTTCCAGGGGATTCGATGCCCGCATGAAGGCAAAACAAGAATAAATCTAAAAAATGTTTTTCCTGAGTGAGCTTTAATGGGGTGGAAATAGTTTTTACTGATGTAAAGACAGGCTAATCCAACTTACCCCGGATAAGGGTCAGGGACATTAAACCTCTTACACAGAAGTTTGTCAGGGTGCCACTCAAACGTGTCCCGGGTGAGCTTCCCAAACATCTTCATCTTCACAGCTGACTGCTTGTCACTGACGTCGTTCTAGGAAGAGACAGGTGTAGTCAGAGAGCTGGCTTCACCAGCCTTCCATGTTAGACGCACCACGCTTCAGTTACAGAGATGGCTCAGCAGGGAAGACAGCACTCTGCTCTTGCAGAGGACCCAAATTCCATTCCCAACACACGCCAGCTCCAGGGATCCAATGCCCTCTCCTGGCCTCCAACGGGCACTGCACTCACATGCAAATACTCATGTGTAGACACACACACACACACACACACACACACACACACACACCACACATATATATAAAAAGATGATTTTTTTTTTTTTGAGTCAGGGTTTCTCTATGTAGCCCTAGCTGTCCTGGAACTCAATCTACAGACCAGGCTGGGAGCAAACTCACAGAGATCCACCTGCCTCTGTCTCCCAAGTGCTGGGATTAAAGGCATGCGCCACCACGGTCCAGCTGAAGAATTTTTTTTAAAGATTTTATTTATTTATTATGGATACAACATTCTGCTTCCATGTCTATCTGCACACCAGAAGAGGGCACCATATCTCATTCAAGGTGGTTGTGAGCCACCATGTGGGTGCTGGGAATTGAACTCAGGACCTCTGGAAGAGCAGTCGGTGCTCTTAACCTCTGAGCCATCTCTCCAGCCCCCAGCTGAAGAATTTTTAAAAGCCAATAAAAACAAAATTTAAAAATGTATGTGGGTGGGGGCATGGGAGGATGGGAGGGAGAGGGAACTGGGATTGATATGCAAAAAAAGATTGTTTCTAATTTAAATGAAATCTATAAAAAATAAATAAATTTCTGAAAATGTATGTCAGGAGACAGATTCAGGTGGATCTCTATGAGTATAAGCAGCCTTGCCTACATAGCAAGTTCCAAGCTAGCCTGATCTATATAGCACGGCCTTGTCTCAAAAACAAACAAACAAACAAAAGGTCAGAGCTGGAGCGAAGGCTCAATAATTAAGAGCACTGGCTGCTCTTCCAAAGGACCCAAGCACCAGGACGGTTCAACCATCTGGAACTACAGTTCCTGGGAATCTAACACCTCTGAAGGCACCAGGCTCGCATGCGATACACAGAAAGACATGAAGGCAAAACGCTCATACATATAAAATAAACATATGTGTTTTTAAGATACCAACCTTCATTCCATTGGACTTCCATCAAAAATAAATAAACAAATAAATAAACTATCAAAGAGTCACACTGTTTGAATATCTCACAAGCTAAATGCCACACCATTTCTTACTCCACTATGCTATGGGTAGTTTTCTCTTTTTCCTGACTTAAAATATTTAGGTGCACGGTGTTTTTAATTTTAAAATCACTAGGAGGGGCTGGGAAGGTAGCTCCTTCACAAGCGCATGCCACATGAGCCCGAGAGCCTGAGTTCATATCCCCAGGGCCCAGGTAAAGCAGGGTGCAAGAGCATGTGTCCAGAATCCAGCTCCGGGGACGGGGAGACAGGTGGGTCCCTGCTGCTCACTGGCTAGCACACCTAGCTCAATCAATGAGCTCCTAGTTCAGTGAAAGACCCTGCCTCAGAAAAACCAGGTAGGGCCAGACGTGGTGGCTCACACCTGCAATCCCAGCACTTGGAAGGCTGAGTGAGGCAGGAAGAGCAGGAGGTCCAGGCCAGCTGGCCAACCCGAGACTCTGTCACAAAAACAAAAACAAAAACAAAAACAAACACCACATAAAATAAGTTACAGAGCAATTGAGAAAGACATATGCAAAGGTACCTAAGACAGTGTACATATCCGCATGAACACACACACACACAATAAAATTGACTAGAGAGCTTGGGAGTGTATGAAAGCCCGAGTTCAATTCAAACCCTACAACTGCAAAAACACAAAATGAAATTCACCAGGTAGGCACGTGATGGCGACAGACCTCTTGGTCTCGAGGAACTTCAACCTGATCGGAGTCCTCTTCCTCCTTGGCGTGAGTGAACCTGGAGGACAGGGTGGAGTGGGACGCCACGTAGAGCTGGGCCGCCCGAGCAAACTCCTCCCGTTCTCGGCTTCGCTCCCACTCGGTCATGCCGGGGTCCAGGCATCGTTCCAGAGCATCTGTGGCATGGGGAGCGGGCACTGTTTACTCCAAGGAAAACATCACTGTGCCTGCACTTCCCCAGACCCTAGAATGGACATGGAGCACACTGGGTGCTCCCTCCAGGCAGGCTTACTCCTCCTTCCTTCATGTGATGTTTCTTTTTCTCAGGCTCAGCTTACTTTATGCGTATGAATGTTTTGCCTACAAGCACGTCTGTGCAACGTGTGTGTGTCTGTTGGATCCCCCGGAACTGGAGTTACGGATGGGTCATAACCTGCCATGTGGGTGGTGACAGGAAGCAAATCCAGGTCCTCTGCAAGAGCAGCCAGTGTTCTTAACTGCTGAGCCAACTCTCCAGTCCTGAGTCAGTAAGACGCTTTTTACTGACTTCTACCTATCACATGGTACAGAGAGATCTAGAAAACTGATGCTTGGCTAAGGACACTGGTCCATCCAACTATGGTCTGTGCTCCGGGAGAAAACTTTCTCTACCATTTTTCTGTAATTTTTGTTTTGCTTTGCTGTTTGCTTTTCAGACAAGGACTTGCTACATAGCTGGGGCTGGCCTTGAACTCTTGATCCTGATGCCTCAGACACTCCAGTGCTGGGATTAACGGCTTAACTCTATTTCTACCACGTGTTTGCTTTTTACGATCAAATATGAAAGCCCAAAACCTTTACACTGTTTATACCAAAACAAGCAAAGCCGATTACAGATAAGGGCGTTTCCAGAGAGGCCGCCACCCCAACCAGGCCAGCACCCACCTTTTTGACCCTTCTTCATGAGAACTAAGAACTCTTCATATCGCCTCTGCTTTTCGGGATCTTTGGCAAAAGGCTTGAAGTTGCTGGCTCTTGTGGTGGCTGCCCCACTGCCCATGGCCAGATGCCATGAGCTGGATGAGAGGTCTGGCGTGGAGGCCTGCGCTCTGCTGCTGGAGGCCATCTGGGCCAGACTGCGGGCCTTGGCCTGAGCTGCTTTCAGGTCAGTTGCCTGCTTAGTTTCTTTAATTCTTTCTCTGTCTTTTTGGGACAGAAACTCCAACACTGAAGTAGCAGATCCTAGATAGAAAAATAACAAGAGATGAAAAATAGATTTACTTTTTGTTGTACAAAGTCACTACTTCTTTTCTGTTGTTTCTGTTTTTTGTTTGTTTTTTTTAAGACAGGGTTTCTCTGTGTAACAGCTCTAGCTGTCCTGGAACTCTCTCTCTGTAGACCAGGCTGGCCTCAAATTTACAGAGATCCGCCTGCCTCTGCCTCCCAAGCTCTGGGATTAAAGGCATGCGCCACCACTGCTCAGCTTAAGTAATTTTTCTTTTTTTTATAGAGAACAAATAACCTAAGTGGCACACTTCTGTGATCTCAGCAGTGTGTGACAGAGGTGGAAGAACCAAGAGTTCAAAACCATCCTTGGCCACATTGAGAATTTAGGGCCAGCCGGGCATTGGTGGCGCTCGCCTTTAATCCCAGCACTCGGGAGGCAGAGGCAGGCGGATCTCTGTAAATTTGAGGCCAGCCTGGTCTACAAGAGCTAGTTCCAGGACAGCCTCCAAAACCACAGGGAAACCCTGTCTCGGAAAAAAAAAAAAAGAATTTAGGGCCATCCTGGGCTACATGAGACTTAAAAAAAAAAAGGAGGGGCAGCAAAAAGAACAAGTACCACCAAGTAAGAATAATAAAATCTATATACACGTTCATATGACGTTCATAATACATGGCACGGCTCCTACAGCCTGAGAATACAAAATGCATACAAGGAGCGCCAGTGGGGAACCACAAGCCCCCATCTGAGTCAGACATGTTAAACATGACAAGCCCCGTCTCCTCCATTGCACATACCTTGGACAGGCATCTCTCCTAGCAACTCCCCCCGCTTGGAGGCATTGAGCTGATGCCTACTGTGTGTCCCCGGGTCTTGTCCTGCTTTCCCAGACGACTCTGATAACACCTGAAGTAAGTGAGCGTTCTGGGACGTTGCAGCAACCATGGGTCTGAAATAGTGTACCGGCCGATAGTCTCTGGGCAGCTGAGGGGGTGGATAAATCTTAACAGAAGCAGACAAAGCCAAGGTCAGGAAATCCATCCAGGCTGCAAGACCACAGACTTCACAGAGGAAACCAGGAGCAGCCCGGGGACACTAGGAGGTGGACAGCAGAGCCTGGCCCTGACAGCCAGCACCAGAGCCACTGTCCCGATGGTCCCACCCTGCAAGCATCACCCCTGCTAACAATATTGATGGTCCCCGTGGTAAGAACACTAAGTATGAGGAGACGTAGCACGGTGTCCTGCCCCTCCCCACACACACCTAGCCCACTGAAAGACAAAACATTACAAATGTGTGATTCAAGACTTTGAAAAAATGAGCTGGAGAGATGGCTGAGTAGAGCTGAGGTTAAGAGCACTGACTGAGTTCAATTCCCAGCAACCACATGGTAGCTCACAACCATCTATAATGAGATCTGGTGTCTTCTTCCGGCCTGCCGGCATACATGAAGGCAGAACATTGTATAGATAATAAATAAAATCTTTAAAAAAAATTAAAAAAACAAACAAACTTGAAATTAGGTAGTTTTAAATTCAAAACTCTTTATTCAGGCTATGGTTTGCTTCTCAAGTAAAACTTGGGACCTTCATTTTCTAAATTTTATTTTTATTTGTGAATGTGTGTGTCTGCTGTGTAAGCGTATGCACACAGTCTGTGCAGGTGCCTGCAGAGGTCAGGTAAGAACATGGAGCCCTTGGCGCTAGAATTACAGGTATTTGTGTGTGTGGGGGGGGGGCTGGAGAGATGGTTCAGAGGTTAAGAGAACTGCTTATTCCAAAGGTCCTGAGTTCAATTCCCAGCAACCACATGGTGGCTCACAACTATCTGTAATGAGATCTGGTGCCCTCCTCTGGCCTGTGCATACATGCAGGTAGAACACTGTATACATAATAAATAAATAAATAAATATTAAAAAAAAAACCAAGTGGGGTTTTGTCGTTTATGTGAGGGACCTTGCACACACAGGCCAGTCTCTAACCACTAAGCTACATTGTCGTTTATGTGAGGGACCTTGCACACACAGGCCAGTCTCTAACCACTAAGCTACATTGTCGTTTATGTGAGGGACCTTGCACACACAGGCCAGCCTCTAACCACTGAGCTACATCTAAAGTCTGAGCTTTAGAGCTTTCTTTTTGGAAACAATGACACTATGCAGCCCTGGCTGTCCTGAAACTGCTCTGAACACACAGGCTGGCCTGGAACTCACAGCCATCTGCCTGCCTCCTGAGTGCTAGGGTTAAAGGTGTGCGCCACATGCCCAGCCATTGGGTATTATAAGTGACTACTGAATGGTCCCCTTGCTCTTGGTATAACAAACACATTAACAATTGCCTGTACACTGACTTCTAGAAGCGGGAAGAGAGTCAACTCTGAGCTCGGGCACCAGTGTAGCGCCCGGTCCCAGGTGCATGCTGGGCTGAGAACTTTTCACCATGCTGATGTCTGCAGCCTGTCCTTAGGTTAGGAGTTCCCAGCTCCCTAGGGCACACTGGAATCACTACGGCCAGGAAACTGCTTTTGCTGGGGGGGGGGGGTACTTGCACCTGGTAGGTGAGCACTCTCCCCTGAGCTAGTCAGACTCCGGGGAAAGTGGAGTTGCAGATGGCTGTGATCTGATCACACCTGGGTCCCCAGGAAGAGCGGCCACCTCTCCAGCCCCACCTTTCCCTGGCAGGGAACCTGTCATGTAGGCTCTATTGCAGCCGCTGAGCCTCAGGGGGCTTCACTTTTCTGCCTCCACGCACACCGCACACCGGATGACAAGGACAGCCACCACACTGGCTTTTCTGAGGTGGTTTGGGAACTGAATTCATGTCTGGCATACTTAAGTGGCTGAGCTATGTGACGTCTGCCCTGCACCCACCCTTTTTTCAAACAGGATCTTGGTCAGTTTCCTGGGTTGGCTCAGAACAAGATTCTTCTGCCTCAGCTCCCAAATGCTAGGATTACAGGCATGTACACGCAGCTTTCTTCTGGTTTTAAAGAAGAACATGCATGCGGAAATATCAAATTTCCCTAAGTACACTGATATAGCTCAATGAATTACTTACTGTCATAAATAAACATTAAAATCATGAATATATAAATATTAAAATAAGACAAACATTATAGGCACCAAGTAAGGAAAATAATTTTAATGCAAAGGTTTTCTTACTTTCTTTGAAGACAGAGGTTTAGAAGCCAAGGAAAATCCTTCCAAAATTTTGCCAACATATCGAAGATCTCTCTCTGGTTCTACAAAATGACATCATTAATTAATGCTAGAAGTTGAGGTGATTAGAACAGACAAAAGACTTCTTATCTTCCAGAGCACAAACAAATCCTGGGTGAGATCACTGGGAAGGAGCACTGAGGAACACAATGGCGTTCAAGCCCTCATGCTTCTGTGGACACAGTGACTGGAGACTCACCCAGCTGCCCTCAGCTGCCCAGCTGCCCGGACAGCAGCAGCCTCGGCCTCCCAAGACAAGCACCCAGCATTGTCTTCAGAGCGGGACCTCAGAGGAACCGCCTCTGCAAGGCAGCGCCACCATGATGTGTTGCAGAGCAAGGAATCTAAGGACTCTGACTCAAAACCTCTAAAAACAGGAGCTAAAAAATCAACCCATACAAAATAATAATAATAAACCCTCCCCACCAAAGAAAAATGGCTTTGGGTCGCTCTGTGGAGTGAAAGTTCTCAAGAAAAGTCATCTAGAGTGTATAAAGAAAAATCCTAACTGCAAGGGTCATTTCTCACACCAGTGCCCCAGGGTGTCTGTCTCCCAGTTTCCTTAGCAACAGCACAAATAAGGCTCCCAGGCAACACAATCAGGTCAGCAGTGATCTCGCCCAAGAACAAACTATTGTTGCAAATGCAATGCTAACAGGAGATAAGACTACAAACAAGGAAGCAGAGTGACCAACACCCTCTGACTGGAGCAGGGGATCGCCCATTGGCTGCAGACTGCCCTGTGACAAAGGCCCTGTGATTCACAAGATGACTCTGTAGAGTAGGTACACACAAGACTCATTCCAGCCTCATTAATTGATGGAAGAAGGAAAAAAAAAAAATCCTAAAAGTCAACTGTGGAGGTTGGGTGAAACGAGGATATATTCTTTCAGTCAAAAGAAAAACAGAGGGCATGCAGTAAATACGTCCAAATTCAAAAGGGAAAGACAAAATGTCCCCAAACTCATAGTCACAACTGCAGGCTTTGTGGCCCTGGGAGAGGCTGAAGGAAACAGATTGTGAGAGGAGCTTCCAGGCAGGAAGTTCCCAGAACTCAGGGAGCTGCTGCTGCTCCAGCTTCCTGGGGAGCCCATCAGCGCTATATTTGGGAGGGGTGAAGCCTAGAATATTCTTCAATACAGACTACCAACTACTGGAAGACAGAGTGGGGTTATTCATTTAGTTAATTTACATATTGGTTACTGATATAATTAAGGTAACTATTTCAACTTCATTCTGCCGTCAGTTTCCAGAGTATTAGTATTTTACATTATTATATAATTAACATGTAACACATTGACAGCGTATCAATACACTAGCTATATAACATAAATAATCAGCATGCAGCTATTATTACAGATACAAATAACACTTCTAATTTACAATATGTGGAATTAAATCTTTTGGGCATAGGAGGGGACTGGGACTGAGCTAGGGCACTGCGCCAGTGACTGTCCCCAACTCCCCATCCTGTCCACACTCCCTGCTCCTTTTTTAGGAAGCAAGACTGGAATGCCAGTGTAACACAAACCACCACAGACACTGGCTCCAGATTTCAGCTGTGTCATTATAATCATTACGCTTATAATTCCAGCACCTGGGAGCTGGAAGCAGAAAAGCACAATCTCAGGGCCAGCCTGGGCTACATAGTTAGACCTTAACTGAAAAAAAACGAAAGTTAGGTAAGAGATGCCCACGTGTGATGCAGACAAGAGCCCCTGGTTACTCAAGGGGAGACAGGCTAAGCCCGGCTATGCTGTGCTTCAGACTGTCGGCCCTGTCACTTGGTCCCCAAGCCTGCTGTTCTGACCTGCTGTTCCCTGAACTCTGAGTCCTCACAGCTGTCTGACAACAGCAGGGCACCAGCCCCTGGTCCCAGGCCTTGTGCTCCAGCTCCTCAGTTCACACCCATCTCACTGCTGGCTTTAACTGGGCTTAAACCCCAGTTCTTCCTTACATCCTATACACTGCAGGCCAGGTAGGCCTAGACTTCACTGTGTGATTCACGGCAATCCTCCTGCCTCAGCTTTCCAAGTGCTAGAATTACAAGAACGAGCCACTATACCAGCTTCCAATGTTTCTCACCCTGCATACTTTTTTAAGTTATTAATCTTTGATGTGGATGGGTGTTTTGTCTAGATGTATGCACACTGTGTGTGTACCTGGTGCCTGTGAAGGTAGGAAGAGAGAATGAAATCCCCTGGAACTGGAGTTATGGATGGTGGTGAGCCACCGTGTGGGTGCTGGGAACCAAATCCAGGTCCTCTGCAAGAGCAGGCCATCACTCCAGCCCCTCATCCTGCATCTTTGATATCCCCTACTCTAGAGGCTGGTACTCCAGTACCAGAGACTGTGCCCCCTTATCAGTCCTACCGTCCGGGTTGCCAGGATTACCTTTCTGACTCTTGTATTGTTTGGGAGCTGTCCAGCCATAGAGGCCATCTCCAGGCTCCTCATCCTTCAACACCGTGTCATACTTGGACAGAGTTTCTGTGGCGTAGATGTCATCATCCTCGTCTTCTAGGGCGCCGACACCGAAAGCCTGCAGAACACAAGCTTTCAAACAGAGCTCCCGGGCTGTGGGGTCTGTCCGCACTGCAAAGCTACACTCAGGATGGGATCCTGGAGACCACGTGGGTACTTCCAGATCACTGAGAGAGCAGCGAATAGGAACCCCGATTAGAGGAGACTCGGGTCTGTTGGAAAGCAGTGACCAGAGCGCATGCCACACTCCTCACAGCACAGACACGATCCTCTAGCCCCAGCAGCCGCCACCAGCACAGCACAGCACAGGCAGAGATGCGAGGGACACCCACCCACATGGCACTGATAGGCAGAAACGGGGCTCTGAGGGGAGAAAGGCAGACACGGCTGTCTACCTCTGATCAGCAAGGCCAAGGCCTGAAGACGGTGAGAAACAGGCTGAGCAAGTCCATTTTTTGTTGGAAGAATGAGGAAGGCATGCAAGACAGACACCAGGTGCCCGGGAAGGACCTTCAGGGAAACAGAACCTGGGGCTGGACATATGGCTCAGCGAAAGAGTGGTATACACAGGGTTCCAAGCCAGCATCGGAACAGAAAGAAACAGAGACAGAGAAGCACACAGCACACACACAAAGGCGGATGGGGGGGTGGGGGTGGGGTGGGCAGGACTTCAAAGTCCTTATTGGATAAACAAAGTGCCTACCCTGGGCCTGACCTAAGACGGGAAGTGAATCTATTTGTCAGTATTTCTGCCTGTACAATACAAAAACTTTTACCTGGCCAGAAATTCCCAATTTTCTTCCTTTACTCAGTCCAACGTCTTCAAGAAGATGGCTGGTCCCCTCAGGGGCGCCACCAAAAAGATTCAGATGTTCGCCTGGCCTTCCGAACAGTGCTTGGCGGGGGTCCAGGCCTTTGTAGGCCAGGCCGTGTACATTATCTTTAGGTGTAAAATCCACGGGCATGACGTCTTTAGGTGCAAAAGTCACATTGTTGGGCAGGTAGTCATCGTCTTCATCCTATTCGTGTGTGTGTGTGAGGAGAAGTGAAGGTGAGTCACTCCGGGTGTCAAGGCTTTGGAGTGCAGTGATTAACTCCAAAGAGAACAGTTGCCAAACTCAAGTTTCTGCTGCCAGGAATGACCAGATCCCATCCCTGAAGAAATGACACTAACAAAAGCAACATCATGGTGAGACTCTAAGAGAGGCTGGAGAGATGGCTTGGCCGTTAGGAGCACACACTGCTCTTGCAGAGGACCAGGGCTCAGGGCTCAGTGCGCAGCGCCCGCATCCGGCAGCTCACAACTGCCTGTAACACTGGGGATCTGATGCCCTCTTCTGACTGTGGTAGGCACCTGCACATACACTAAATAAAAACACTTTCTTTTTTTTTTTTTTTTTTTTTTTTTTTGGTTTTTCGAGACAGGGTTTCTCTGTGTAGCTTTGGAGGCTGTCCTGGCACTCGCTCTGGAGACCAGGCTGGCCTTGAACTCACAGAGATCCCCCTGCCTCTGCCTCCCGAGTGCTGGGATTAAAGGCATGCGCCACCACGACTCGGCAGCTTTTGCTTTTTTTTCTCAGTGACAGGTATTAAACCCAAGGCTTTGCACATCTAGACTCTACCACTGATCTAGATTCCCAGCTTGTGACCCTAAAATTTCACCATCACAAAGTAGCGGACTCTGCCGTAACATACCTCAGACCCTTCAGAACCTCCAGGCGGCAACGCACAGCCATAGATCTTAACACCGGGATCTACAAAAGAGATCCCAGAGGCATTAGTCATGCGTGAATGAAAATAAACAGACGCAGCGGCACTTGTGAAGGAGCCGCAGCCCCCGGGGTCTCAGGTGGATGGCAGGCCTGCCCCGACTGGTGCCCCAATAACATGCTGCACACACCCAAAGGAAACTACTCCTGTCTTCCAAGAGTTCGCTCACTGTGGGGGACACAGAGCCCAGGGGAAGAACAGAAAGTAACTTGATGCTGGGAGTGTGGAGTGTGGCTCAGAAATGGAAAAGCGTGAAGCTCGGGGTGCCATCCCCAGCGCCAAAATAAACAGTAAATAATAAATACACAAATAAATAAAAAGGAGCAGGAGGAGCAGGAAATGATAATGTTGAACTATGACTCTGTGATTCAGTTAAGGTGTGGTTACAAATTAAACTTTTACACTCGGGAGGCAGAGGCAGGTGGATCTCTTTGAGTTTGAAGCCAGCCTAGTCTACACAGCAAGTTCCAAGACAGCCAGAGCTGTTACACAAAGAAACTCTGCCTTGGTTAAGAGCACTGGCTGCTCTTCCAGAGGTCCCGAGTTCAATTCCCAGCACCCACATGGTGGCTCACAACCATCTGTAATGAGATCTGGTGCCCTCTTCTGGCCTGCAGGGACACATGGAGACAGAACACTGTATACATAATAAATAAATAAATCTTAGAAAGAAAGAAAGAAAGAAAGAAAGAAAGAAAGAAAGAAAGAAAGAAAGAAAGAAAGAAAGAAAGAAAGAAAGAGAGAGAGAAAGAGAGAGAGAGAAGGAAGGAAGGAAGGAAAGAAAGAAAGAAAGAAAGAAAGAAAGAAAGAAAGAAAGAAAGAAAGAAACTCTGTCTCACAATAAAATAAAATGCTATAGTTAAAGTCATGGCACTTGGCTGTAATGCTAGTACTCAGGAGGCTGAGAGTTCCAGGCAGCCTAAACTTCATAGTGCAACCCTGTCTCACAAAACAAACAAAAAAACCAAAATGTGCCCTGTAGAAGTGGCCACAATCGACAGGCTTACCCGGTTTCTGTCGGCGTGGCTTCCTCTTCACTCGAGGGCCAACTCCTTGTCCTTCCTTCCAACCCATTTTTCTTAGCAGTTCAAAGCCGACAGACAGTCTAGACAGGACACGGAAACACCGGTAGTGAACTTGACTGGTAACAGGTGGCTCCTCACCGGGTGCCTCTGTCTGTCTTGTCTGATCCATCCCACAGTTACAACACAATGGCACGAGCCAGGGGGAGGGCCTGGGCTTGGGAGCACATCTGCACTAGGGGAGACTCTGGGCAGTCCTCATCAAGGCAGCCTGTGGCTCAGGGATACCAGGAAGGTCTGAAGCTAGCACATCAGACCACACACCCAGGAGCAGAAGACAGAGTAGACGGAAATCAAGAGTTGGGTGAGAGCCATGTAGCTTCTTAAATCTGCCCGTTTAGCCAGGGCCACGTTGACATCTTTTCTCTTCTCTAAGCATGCTTTCCTAGCACTTGGGGCTTCTCCAACATTTTGGACCTCCCTATTCTTTATCCAAGGCTCCCCTCCCGCCATGGGTCTGTTCTCCGTGCCAGCTGTAGGGGTATGGCTTTTTGGTTTGTTTGTTTCATTCTTTCCTCCACTCTCCTCCTCTAGGCAGCTACCAGGACTTACGCTTGTGGGAAGGGACTGTATCTTTTAAGCTCTAGTAAAATTATCCTCAAACTGAGGGTAAGGAGAAAGAAGGCGAAAGGAGGGGAGGAGGGGAGGGAAGACAGGGAGGGAGGGCAGGAGGAAGGGAGGGTACAGGCAGGGTTGAGCCCACACAGCTGGAAGGGAAGCCACCCCAGTTCCTAATAGCCTTCTAGCCACAAACCCCAGTGGCTGGCTGGTATCTGGGGCTCTAGAGGATTCCACTGCAGTGGTCAAGAGAGACATTCTGAGTGAAACCCCTTCTTCACTTAGACGTCCCAGTCAGACAACATCTATGCCTGTAGCCAAGCTATCCCTGAGAAAGTTCACCACGCGTGTACAAAGCACCAAGGCCAGAAAGGAAGAAAGGCTTCTCACTTTGCCGGCGTGATGAGATCATCAAGCAGCGTGGCTCCGGGAATAGGAGCTGCAGCGGCTGCCAGTTGCCTGGCTTTCTCCCGTATTCTGTCTTTGGTTTTGGAGGCAAAATCATCTGTGGTAACGATTGCTTTAGGTGCTATCCCGAATTCACTGAGATCCTGCAAAGAAGAGAAGTAAACGGAATTAGTTCATTTACACACACACAACAAACGCACTCGTACTAACACACACACACAAACAACAAAGTTTTAAAGAGATCACTTTACTGTAGATATGCAAAAGAGAGAGAGAAGTCTGGGGGCTGGAGAGAAGACTCTGCGGTTAGGAGCACTGGCTGCTCTTCCAGAGGACCTGGGTTCAATTCCTAGCACCCACAGAGCAGCTCACAATTATCTGTAACTGCAGTTCTACGCAATCTGATACCCTCTTCTGGTGTGCATACACACATGCAGACAAAACAGCTGTATACATCAAATAATAAAAATTTAAAGAGAAGTCGGGCATTGGTGGCGCACACCTTTAATCCCAGCACTCGGGAGGCAGAGGCAGGTGGATCTCTGTGAGTTCGAGGCCAGCCTGGTCTCCAGAGCGAGTGCCAGGACAGGCTCCAAAGCTACACAGAGAAACCCTGTCTGTAAATTAAAAAAAATAAAATAAAAATTAAAGAGAGAGAGAAGTCAGGTGTGGTGGCACTTGCCTGCGATCCTAGCATTAGAGGAAGCTGAAGTGGGGGCTTGCAAGTTCAGAGCCAGCCTAAGCTACACAGCAAGACTCAGTTGTTTTGAGTTTAAAGGCCTCTCTTTTCCCCCTCCTGGTAGCGTACAGCTCACTGTCGCATCGTACTTGATGGGCTCACAAGTGAATCCATGCCTAGGTTCTAAGGTCATGGGAGTTTCATTTTAGCCTCGAGCTCAGTTCCTGACACCACAGGGTGCTTCAGGGTGACTGAAAAGCCACAGGCTCAGCACCACGGATACTGAGTTAGGGCAACTGAAGATTCTCGAGGACATTCACCTGCACGTGACATTCCTGACTTCAGACACTGTCCCCCTGTCCCCAGCACAGACACTACTTGGGTGAGGGGAGACACCACTGGTATCCAGGGCACTTCACCACAAACATCTACAAGAAAAAGCCTTAGCATGAGCAGGAAGCTTCTGCCGTGCTTTCTGGGTAGAGGGAAGGTGTCACAGCCAAGGACACTGTGTCACTGACGGACCTACCTCTTCATCCATAAAATCTTCAGGTCCAAGAACAGATTTGTCTGCCCTGTTCTGTCTTGAAGACACGAAGGTAGAGGGTGTCCATCCTGGAAGGAAAGGAATTTAGACTTTTATGATCCTAGACAGTATTTTATCTGCTGTTTGTTTGCTTTTGTTTATTAAGATGGGGTCTGGCCAGCCAGGAACTCACTTTGTAACCAGCTTAGCCTCCAGTTTGCAGTGTTCCTCCTACATGATAGTTTGGGGACTAGGGACTTAGCTCAGTGGTAGAATGGCTGCTTTAGCCTGCAGGGAGGTCCTGGGTTCTAAACCTAGCACCTGAATAAGAGATCATGCTGGGTGGTGGCGGTGCACATGCCTTTAATCTCAATGCCCGGGAAGCAAAGCAGGTGGAGCTCTGTGAGTTTAAGGCCAGCCTGGTCTGCAGAGTGAGTTCTGGGTTAGCCTGGTCTATATAGTGAGACCCTGCCTCAAAAAAAAAAAAAAAAAAAGAAAAGAAAAGAAAAAAGAAAACAGCATGCATTACTTTAAATATGGAACCAACAAGACTATCTAGTGTGACATTTTAATTTCTTTTTCTCCAGGTCACGAGCAGGCAGCAGGTGGTGTGTCAGAGTCCTGTGGCAGGTGTCTCCTGGGCAGCTCAGACGTTATTCTGGCTCCTTCACCTCTGTGGCACTTGTCCTTCTTAGTCACTGAGGCAGAGGAGGCAGGCAGTGATTAGCTGTGAGCCTGCCTGCGGGGACTTAGGGCAAAGCCAGACGAAATGGAAGCCACTGTCTGCCACCTGCTGGCATCTCCCCATTTGCCACAGCGCAGAAGCAAAGTTCTTCACTTCCAACAGCACTTAAGTCAACCCTGGGAGCGCCGCAGATGTTCACAGAATATTTCTGTGTTCTATGGTGTGTGCGCCAAAGTGTTTAAACAAGGTCAGGAGGGGATCTGGACATGGCAGCTCACGCCTGTCACCCTAGCACTCGGGAGGCTGAGAATCTCGAGTTCCGGGCCAGCCTGAGCTACACAAACAAAACCTCAGAGGGGAACCTTGAGGTCTATCAACTATAGGCTTGAACGGTCCTCTGGCCTCTGCAGCATCATACCTTCTTTTGAGCCGACTGTATTGAAGTACCCTGCGGAGAAGCCGCCACTAAAAGCGCCATGAAAGCGCTTATACCTTCCTTTCTCATCCCTGACAGTCTGGTCCTGAAGAGGAACCGGTTTCTTTGGTCTTTCACCTGGGGAAAAAAAGTGAATGAAAAAAGAGAGAGGAGTATGATGAGTTAGGGAAAATGTCACTTCTTAGACAATGAATTGTTGTTCACTTACAACTCCATTTCTGCTATTTCTAGACTTTATTAGCTTCTAGTTTACCAAATAAACTATTCTTCTGAGAAATATGTTGTAGCAAGAATGTCCAAGCTTGGGGCTGGAGCCATAGAGCCAGGCGTTGGTGGCGCTGAAAGGTTCAGGCATTATGCTGGCCTGCCCCTGTTACCTGGTGGAATCCACTCAGGCAATACCCTGGTCAGCCCAAGGTTCCATGGGAAAGAAGTCTGCACGCAGGTGCAGAGGACCCCTTTAAAAGATAGGCCCCTGCCCCTTTATGCTCTCTCTCTCTCTCTCTCTCTCTCTCTCTCTCTCTCTCTGTGCTCCCCCGTCTCTCTGTTCCCCGCTCTGTCTGTCTATGGCGACCGGCCATGGCGGTCAGCCATTTAACCCTGTTCCTCTTCTTAGTCTCCCCATTCTGCTGCGCCTTATAATAAACTTATAGTCAATATATCTGGCTCAGCAATTTCTCTTTTCTTCTTTTTAAACAAAAGAATAACAGGCGCAGCCTTTAATCCCAGCACAAGGGAGACAAGAGGCAGGCGGATCTCTGTGAGTTCAAGGCCAGCCTGGTCTACAGAGAAAGTTCTATGACAGCCAAGACCTACACCTGAGGTTATCCTGTCCAACACATACTCATGCCATGGAGCACATGTGTCCACACACATAAACATGTACACATACACAACCAAAGATAAAAACGTTGTTCTGCTTTTCCTACTGAATTTCATTACAAAATCCAAATTAGGCCGGGAGAGACGCTCAGTGGGTGGTGTGTGCTGTGCAGACCCCACCACTGTGTAAAAACCACTGTGGATGTCTACAAGCCAGCGCTGAGGGAGGCAGAAATTGCAGAGCCAGAGAGAAAGACTCGCAACCTTGACTCCTAAGCTCCCGTCAAGTATATGCACATACATCCTAGACACACAAATAAAATCGCTTTTAAAAAATTATACTGGGGCTGATGGCATGGTGCCGTACACTTTTAATCCCACCACCTAGGAGGCAGAGGCAGGAGGATGTCTATGAGTTCAAAGCCAAACTGAAGCTGGGTGTTGGTGGTGCACACCTTTAATCCCAGCACTCGGGAGGCAGAGGCAGGTGGATCTCTGTGAGTTCGAGACCAGCCTGGTCTACAAGAGCAAGTTCCAGGACAGCCTCCAAAGCCACAGAAAAACCCTGTCTCTGAAAAAAAAAAAAAAAAAAAAGAAAAGGAAAGCCAAACGAGTCTACATAGTTCCAGGCAAGTCAGGATTACAGTGAGACTCTGGCTACAAACACATACACATATACTGGGGGAGCGTTCAAATGAGTGGAGCTCAAGTTTCCAGGCAATGAAGAAGGCGAGACGCTGGAGCGGCACACGACACCAAGAGGTTTTCATTGTAGGAACAGTTTGGGGCTCAGGACCTTCTGCATGCTAAGCATGTATTTTCCAGGCTATACCACCAATCCTAAAAAGGACACTTTGATCTGTGCCTGACTCTGGAACAATTCTGACTCTAGAGTTCTTTCAGTTATGACCCTTTTTTCTCTAATCTTAGAAGTTTCCTTAACTGCTAGGACTCTCCAGTCAATCGTGAATGTGCTCTTATTAGTTGATGTGTGTGTGTGTGCACACTTGCCATGGAGTGTGTGTGTGTGCCTGTGTGTGCACACATGCCATGGAGTGTGTATATAGGTCACAGCAACTTTCTGTTTTTGCTGTTTTGTTTTTCAATAGTTTCTCTGTGTAGTCCTGGCTGTCCTGGAACTCACTCTAGAGACCAGGCTGGCCTTGAACTCAGAGATCTGCCTACCTCTGCCTCTGCCTCTCAAGTGCAGGGATTGAAGGTGTGAGCCACCATGCCTGGCAAAGGACAAGTTTTGAAAGCCAATTTTCTCTTTTTACCGTGTGGGCCCCAGGGATCGAACCCATGCTGTTGGGCTTGGCAGCAGGCACCTTTACCCACTGGTCCCTCTCAATGGCCCACGGGTAGTGATTTTTCCATGTCTTCCTTTCCTGATAGGACTGAAAAGGACTGGGCTGCTACACTGTACAAGCAAAGGGCACTTCTTACATTCTTTGCCTTAGGCTTCAAGTTTTCAGGGTTATGACACAAACTGCTGCTTTTAACTCCAAAGTTCTGAATTTATTTAAAATGTAAAAAGAATCCAGGTGTGGTGGCACATACCTGTTCTCCACAAATGTTTGGAACAGGAAGCAGGTTTGTGGTCAGCTAAGGGCATGCTCACAATGCCCCACACTCTGGAAAGCTAACTCCACCCTTACTCCATCGGCCTTAGTTCTGGACCTCTGATACCTTAGCTGCCCCAGCTCTGAACTGTGAATGGCACCAATAGTAACACCTACCAATTAGACACAGGAGCATGTCTGTAATCCATGTAAGACAGGATGTGTGCTAGAGATGATCACAGAAACAAAGTCATGTATGAAATCAGACAGTGCTTGTGGAGAATTCAGCAGGAGGGACAGACACGAAGGACTTTTAAAATGCTGGCTTGCGTGGCTAGTCTTGCTATTAGTGTATCTTGAGTGAGGTAGCCCCAAAAGGCTCAGTTTACCCATGACTTCAGTAAACCAGCTCTTTTGTCTTCCTTCCTTCCTTCCTTTTTCTTTTCTTTTTTTGTTTTGTTTTTCTGTGTAACATCCCTGGCTGTCCTAGAACTCTCTTTATAGACCAAGCTGGCCTCAAACTCACAGAAATCCACATGCCTCTGCCTCTCAAGAATTAGGATTAAAGACATGCGCCACCACTACCTAGCCGATTCTTACTTTTTAAACAAAATTAATTAATTAAAAAGTCAGGCATGCTGGGTGGTGGTAGTGAATGACTTTAATTCCAGCACTTGGGAGGCAGAGGCAAGTGAATTTCCATGAGTTCAAGGCCAGCCTGGTGTACATGGTGAGTTCCAGGACAGGCAGAGCTACACAGAGAAACGTTGTCTCAAAAAAACAAAACAAACAAAAGTCAGACATAGTGATACAGGCCTAAAACCCCAGCACTTGGGAGACTGAGGCAGCAAGATTGCTGTGAGTTTAAATCCAGCCTGGGCTAAAGTGAGACCCTGTCTCAAAAACTATACCACCCCATCCCAATACCCTACCAAGCAATAAATAAATAAATCAATACTAAAAGACCAGGTAGTCTGAGTTCAAATCCCCCTGATGGCACAACTATTCATTTTGTGGTCTTGGGCAAAGGACTTAATCTGTCTAGAGCTTAGCTTCTAAAACTGTAAAATCAGGGTAATGGTGGAGCCCCTCTTTTGTGGTAGCTCAAGAATCACAGAGTAACAGATCAGAGATGGAGCATTTGCCTAGCATGCAAGATGCTCTGGGCTCCATTCTCAGCATCAGTCAACAAATAAGTCATGTGCAAAGCCTTGCCATCGCCTGACTCAGTCAATACCACCTATGGTGCCTTTTTTACTCTAAGAAACTGAACTGCAGCGAGGGTTCCATAGTGCAGGATTTTCACCATTTATTTTGTTTTCTTTAAAAAGCAAAACAACAACAAAAACAAAGTCAGGGTCTTTCATACCCAGGATGAGCCCTAAGCCTCAAACTTACTGTGTAGCCAAGGATGACCCTCACACCCCTCCGTCCTGGGTTTTAGTTAGGATTACACACATGAACTATGCTGGCTTTCTGTGGTGCTGGGGATAACTCAGGGACGGCTTCAAGCATGCCAGGAAAGCACTCTGTGTTTATTCTTTTTTTTTTTTTGGTTTTTCAAGAGAGGGTTTCTCTGTGTAGTTTTGGAGCCTATCCTGGCACTTGTTCAGGAGACCAGGCTGGCCTCGAACTCACAGAGATCCATTTGCCTCTGCCTCCCGAGTGCTGGGATTAAAGGCGTGCGCCACCAACGCCCGGCTAGGAAAGCACTCTGCCAAGTGAGTTACATCCCCAATTCCAATTTTCCCCATTTCTTAAAAAAACTAATGCACACACTAGTGCACCTACCGTGGTTCCTGGCTCGCCCAGATTGCTCAGCCTCAGTGCTACTGACAGCTTGTACTTTGTGATTCCTGGTTGTGAGGAGATAGACCCTGAGTGCTGTGGGATAATTAGCAGCTTCTGAAGCAGACTTGCTCCCCTCTCCCACGCTGCCAACAAGAGCAGCTCAGAAGCTCCGGGCTCAGGTGACAGGGCCCTCCTGCCAGTACCGGGAGGGGGAGTGAGTGCACGCAGCCTTCCTGACCTGGGAGGGGAGACGCTATCTGCAGACAGCTAAGTGGGACCGGTGGAGACAGGTCATGAGAGCCAACCCGTGTGACCAACCAGGCCCCCTTGAACTGCTGGGGAGATAGATGGTGCCACCTCTAACCAGGGTGATGGGAACCCTCCAGAGAGGAGGTGATACTTTAGCCAGGCCATACTATAATCACTGCCTGCCACTAATAACAATCACTTCCTCCCTTATCACACCTAGATAAGGGTACTTATTAAGTAAGTGCCCGAGGTCCACCGTTAATAAGCACAAAGCTGAGCCAGGTCTCAACTCTAAGTTAGAGCTACCACCCACAATGTCCCTTACTTATTCCTCAGCTAGAAATTCACAACAGCCTCACTGCTGAGAAAAACCCCGTTCTAGACTCCGGTAGAAACACTGAACACGGAACCCAACAGAGACCTGTGTGTGACTGTGTGAAGGACCTCAGGATGAGCAGAATTTTGTTAGCTGCACGGGAAGACGCAATCCCAGCAGAAGCGTTAGCCTCTGTCAGCAAATGGGAGGCCTAGGAGGGGAGTCGCTGGACTTGGGGAGAGAGGAATCCCAACAGAATAAATAACTCATACTTAGCAGGCATGCGCCCCCCTCCACACACACACACACACACACACACAAAATGAATAAAATAAAAACCCACGATGTCAGGTATACGGAGACCATCCTGTGGCACTAAAGGAACAGGCTGAGATGCCACCAGAAGACAAGGCAGACAGTACAGGGCCCGTGAGCACGGTGCCATGGGCCCTGTGACATGTTCTGTGCTGAGGGAAGCACAGAGTGAGGGATGTTTAAGGGTGGCAGTCACAGCCCCGAGGAGAAGGGACACAGCCCTAAAGTGGGTCAGTCCAGGAGGGCTGCAGATGAGAATTCTAGAACGAGGTGACCGTGTCTAAGGAAAAGAAGATAAGGTACTGGTGACCTCTTCCTTCCCGATCTGTCACTAAACTCCCTAGCTAATACTTAGCCAATAAACCCTGCTGTCAAGGACCAGAAACTTTAATTAAGGCTTAATTAAGCCAGAGGAGCCGGTCCTCCTCCACCAGTGTCCGTATGGCCTGTCACAGCTTCAAAGCAGGAGTAAGAGTGATTAGTGGCCTAGTTGTACCGTAAAAGGCAGCCAGATACTTCAAAGTGGATCAGGGGCTGTAATGTAGCTAGCTCAGTGGTAGACAGAGCTCAGCACGGGGAAGGCAGAAGGGAGGGAGAAGGGTGAAGGTGAGGAAAGTTCTAAAGCTCCTAACACCGAGAAATTACAGAGTATTCCCGGAGAGATGGCTCACCAGTGAAGAGCACTTACTGCTCTTCCAGAGGACCTGAGTTCTGACCCTACTCCTCTCAGCAGGCAGCTCACAACTGCCTGTAAATCAAGCTCCAAGAGATGTACTGGCCTCTTTTGGCAGACGCACATATGCATAAATAATAAAATAAATCTGTAGTGGCATCTTGTTTCGGGACTAGGCAGGACAGAAACTTCTGTCTACATAAATCCTTTTTTTTTTTTAAAGAATGTTTCTAGAACCCTTCACCACACAGACACACATATACATAAATAATAAAGTAAAATTTAAAATCTAATTAAATGTTTTTAGCCAGGCAGTGGTGATGCACACCTTTAATCCTAGCACTTGGAAGGCAGAGGCAGTAGGATCTTTTTGAGTTCCCCAACCCTAAACTAATCCTAACCCAACCCTAACCCCCTAACCCTAACCCTAACCCAACCCTAACCCTGAGGCCAGCCTGCTCCTCAGACTGAGTTCCAGAACAGCCAAGGCTACACAGCGAAACCTTGTCTCAAAAAAGAAAAGAATGTTTCTAGTTCAAAAAAAAAAGAGAAAAGTCTACAAATTAATGTCCTTCCTTTCACCTCAAAAGCATAGTTAGACCAATTTGTTTCATTTCTAACTTTTGTTGAAAACAGCAAAAATTGGAGGTCGGCCAGAGGCATCAGTGGATAAAGGCACTTGTTGCCAAGGCTGACAACCTGAGTTTGAACTCTGGGGCCTTTAAACTCAGTAGGAAAGAACGGACTCCCCAAGGTTGTCCCCTGACCTCGTCACACAAACTGTGGCACATATATACCTTGCCACAGAAATACTAGTGTAATTCAAAATTAGGAAGAATTAGAAAAATCAAGGTCAAACAGTTGATGGCTTAACAGCTTGTCAGAAATGACAGGAATGGATGCTCAACATGGCTCTAGCTGTGTGGGCAAGACCCTTGCCCTCTTCTTCCATCGCTACAGTCTAGCCAGTCTTCACAGGGCCCTGTCTCTCCTCTCTGGCTTCTCTGTGAGCTTGTGAAAAATAATATCCAATAACATCACATAGTTTTAGCACTTGCAAATCTTTTTTTTCTTTTTTCTTTTTTTTTTTTTTTTTTTTTTTTTTGGTTTTTAGAGACAGGGTTTCTCTGTGTAGCTTTGGAGCCTATCCTGGCACTCGCTCTGGAGACCAGGCTGGCCTCGAACTCACAGAGATCCACCTGCCTCTGCCTCCCAAGTGCTGGGATTAAAGGCGTGTGCCACCAACGCCCGGCAGCATTTGCAAATCTTGTCAGTTTCTTCTTTACTAAATATGAAACTCCTCTAATAAAAGATCTTTATCAACTGATTTTTTTAAATTCACAGGGTGCTGTGCTTACCAGTAAAACCAATGTGATCTTAGTTGTATTGAACAAACAGTCTAGAATTTGAGACAGGTCTGATGGCCCTGCTTAACCCCACAGTCTACTTAGAGAAGAACTCTACAATCAGGGCTGAGGGGACTTGAAATTTACTATAGAACTGAGAGTGATGGGTATAAAACAGATGTCTCAGGAAACACCAAGGGCAATCTTCAAACATACAAGAACTTGCCCAGAGACTAGCCTTTCTCTGCTCTGGTCAGCAGAGGGTAGGGGTAGAACCAGAATCTGGTGAATGTTTCCAATGGTTAGAACTGTTTGGGCTGGGGAGGTAGCTCAGATGGAGAGTGCTTGCCTAGCACACACAAAAGCCAGAGTTTCACTCACCCAAAGCACGTTCTACGTGTGATCTCAGCACTTGGGAGGGGCCACAGGAGGACCAGAAGTTCAAGCTACAGAGATATCTGAGACTAGTTCAGGTTACATGAGACTCTGTTTCAGAAGAACTGTCTAAGACAGCCAGGATGTGTGACATGCATATCCGTAATACCAGTCCTGGGAAAGCTAAGAAAGGAGAACAGTCCTGAGTTCAGGGCCAGCTTGAGCTATATAGAAAGACACTTTCTCATACCTACCACTGCCAAAAACAACAACAACAAAAAAAAAAAAAGACAAAGAAAAAGAACAGTTAGTAAGAAAAGGTCTCAGTGTAAATATCTCCTGAGTATAACCAACAGGATGTAGACAGGGGGAGGAAATCTCACCAACCAAAGTCTGCAGGGAACTTCTGGGCCCAGGACCACCACTGTGATCCCTCTGTCTTCCCCACAGGGCTAACCCTGCCATCAGTGGTGTGGACACCCAGTAGGTAAAGCCAGTCATTAAGTGGAACAGACCAGAAACACCAGAGAACCTTGGTTCATCTTAGCCACAGCCCCGTGCATATAATTCCAGTCCACCCTGTTTGCCAAGTCTACCCCTACCAAGGGCCACTTACCATCGGTCGCTGCTGCCTCTCCAGGCCACGCGACCACTATCTCCAGACCTTTCTGGCTAATTTCCCAGCTCCATTCTGCACATCCCAAACCAGACTATTCTCAAAACTGAAGCCAACAACGTTAAAATATACATCCTGTCAGGTGGTAGTGGCGCATGACTTTACTCCCAGCACTGGAAGGCAGAGGCAGGCGGATCTCTGTGAGTCTCGCCAGATGCAGACAGCAAGACCCTATCTCAAACAAAATAGGAAAAAAAAAAATACACCTCTCCAGCATAACCTGCACCAACGGCTTTTCCTACCCTTAACATAGGAGGCAAACTCCTAGCTGGATGTGATGGCACACAGCTATAAACCCAGCAGGTGCAAAGCAAGGGCAGGAGAGTCAAGAGTACAGGCCGGGGCTGGAGCGACGGCTCAGAGGCTAAGAGCACCGGCTGCTCTTCCAGAGGACCCGAGTTCAGTTCCCAGCACCCACATGGTGGCTCACAGCCATCCGTGATGAAGTCTGGTTCCTTCTTCTGGCCTGCAGGGAATCATGAGCAGGAGCGATGCATACATAATAAATGAGTACAAGGCCAGGCTCCCCTATAGTGAGTGGCTTTGAGGTAGCGCGAGGTGCATGAGACCCTGTCTGAAAAACAGTCTAATTCTTGGGGCTGGATGTGTAATTTGGTTTTAAAGTGCTAGCCTAGCATGCATGGGGTCCTTGCTGAGTTCCGTCCTCAGGAACACAAACACGCACACACAGACATGCACACACACACACACACACACACACACACACACACACACACACACACACATTCTTGGAGCTGGATATGTAACTCAGTTTTAAAGTGCTAGCCTAGCATGCACGAGGCCCCGGGTTCCATCCTCAGCAACACAGACACAGACACACACGCACTGACAGACACATACACACACACACATGCACATGCACACAGACACACACACAGAGACACACATGCATGCAAATGCATGCACACACACCCCATCCTCAGGAACACACACACACACACACACACACACACTCTCACACACACACACATGCTCACACACACACTCTCACACACACACACACTCACACACACACACACACATATGCTCACACACACATGCTCACACACACACACACACACTCACACACACACTCTCACACACACACACACTCACACACACACTCACACACACACACACACTCTCACACACACACTCACACACACACACTCACACACACACTCACACACACACACTCACACACACACTCACACACACACACACACACACACTCACACACACACACACTCACACACACACACACACTCACACACACACACTCACACACACACACACACTCACACACACTCACACACACACACACACTCACACACACACACACACACACACACACACTCTCACACTCACTCACACAGACGCTCACACTAAACCCCTGCCTGTGCTGACTGCTCGACTGCTACACTGTCCCATGTCAGGGTTTCTTCCCAGGTCTCCCCAAGCCTGGAAGCCTCCCCCTCCCCGTCCTCCCTTCCTCCCCTCACCATCCTCCCTCCCCCCCTCCCCCCTCCCCTTCCTCCTCCCTCCCCTCCCCATCCTCCCTCCCTCCCCTTCCCCATCCTCCCCCTCTCGTCTCCTCCCTCTCCCCATCCTCCCTCCCTCCCTTCCCATCCTCCCCTCCCCTCCCTCCCCTTCCCCATCCTCTCCCCTCCCCCCCTCCTCCCCCTCCTCGTCCTCCCTCCCTCCCCATCCCCCTCCCTTCCCCATCCTCCCCTCCCCTCCTCCCCCTCCCCGTCCTCCCTCCCTCCCCCTCCCTCTCCGGATCGCGGCCCCTAACCCCAGGAGGAGGAGCACTCGCACCCGTCCTCCCGTCCCCACCGTGCTCCCCGGAGACCCCGCGGGCCCCGCCCCGGCCCTCACCTGCCCCCGGAGACCCCGCGGGCCCCGCCCCGGCCCTCACCTTCCTCCAGAGGCCCCAGGCCCGTCCCGTAGCTGACCAGGTCCTCGTCGCTGTCACCGTCCGGAGCCGCCATCCTGCTCCCTTCCTTCCGGGCTCCGCCCCCTCGCTACGGGTGCCTCTGTGGGCCAAGAGCCTTCCCGCGTCCCTCTCCGCGAACCGAGCCCGCTACCAATTTCAAGTTTTCCTTTCGCCAGGGGAGCGGCCACCTCCGCCTGGCAAGACCTGGTCCAGCGCGAGGCCGGCTCGGACCCGAGTTACGAGTGGTGTCTACAACGGCCCGAGAACACGGAGGACAGGGCCGAGAGCTGCCGCAAGCCGCCCAGTGTCAGGACGGGCAGCATAGCTGCCCCACGGCGGGCTCGCCCGCCCCGCCCCGCCCCGCCCCGGCTGCAGCTCCCCAGCCCCGATGATCGCCTCCCATCCCAGCCCCGATGATCCCCCATTCCATCCCCGATGATCGCCCCCATCCCATCCCCGATGATCTCCCACCCTTCCCAGCCCCCACCGGAAAGAGCTGGTGCACCCTGGCCCTCTGCCCTGGAAATGGAAGGAATAGGCAGACAGACAGAAGTGTGTGCGGGACACATGCTATGGACGGGGTCAAACACGCTCTCCCCCACAGAACACACTTGCCACCCTACGGGACCAAACACGCTCCCCCACAGACACACTTGTCACCCTATGGGACCAAACACGCTCTCCCCCACAGAACACACTTGTCACCCTATGGGACCAAACACGCTCCCCCACAGAACACACTTGTCATCCTATGGGACCAAACACGCTCCCCCACAGAACACACTTGTCACCCTACGGGACCAAACACGCTCCCCCACAGAACACACTTGTCACCCTATGGGATCAAACACGCTCCCCCACAGAACACACTTGTCACCCTACAGGGTCAAACACGCTCCCCCACAGACACACTTGTCACCCTACGGGGTCAAACACGCTCCCCCACAGAACACACTTGTCACCCTACGGGGTCAAACACGCTCCCCCACAGATCACACTGGTCACCCTACGGGGTCAAACACGCTCTCCCACAGAACACACTTGTCACCCTACAGGGTCAAACACGCTCTCCCCCACAGAACACACTTGTCACCCTATGGGACCAAACACGCTCCCCCACAGAACACACTTGTCACCCTACGGGGTCAAACACGCTCCCCCACAGAACACACTTGTCACCCTACGGGGTCAAACACGCTCCCCCACAGATCACACTGGTCACCCTACGGGGTCAAACACGCTCTCCCACAGAACACACTTGTCACCCTACAGGGTCAAACACGCTCTCCCCCACAGAACACACTTGTCACCCTATGGGACCAAACACGCTCCCCCACAGAACACACTTGTCACCCTATGGGATCAAACACGCTCTCCCACAGAACACACTTGTCACCCTACAGGGTCAAACACGCTCCCCCACAGACACACTTGTCACCCTATGGGATCAAACACGCTCCCCCACAGAACACACTTGTCACCCTATGGGATCAAACACGCTCCCCCACAGAACACACTTGTCACCCTACGGGACCAAACACGCTCTCCCCCACAGACACACTTGTCACCCTACGGGGGCAAACACGCTCCCCCACAGACACACTTGTCACCCTACGGGGTCAAACACGCTCTCCGCCACAGAACACACTTGTCACCCTATGGGACCAAACACGCTCTCCCCCACAGACACACTTGTCACCCTACGGGGTCAAACACGCTCCCCCACAGAACACACTTGTCACCCTACGGGACCAAACACGCTCCCCCACAGACACACTTGTCACCCTACGGGGTCAAACACGCTCCCCCACAGACACACTTGTCACCCTACGGGGTCAAACACGCTCCCCCACAGATCACACTGGTCACCCTACGGGGTCAAACACGCTCCCCCACAGACACACTTGTCACCCTACGGGGTCAAACACGCTCTCCCCCACAGAACACACTTGTCACCCTACGGGGTCAAACACGCTCCCCCACAGAACACACTTGTCACCCTATGGGATCAAACACGCTCCCCCACAGACACACTTGTCACCCTACGGGGTCAAACACGCTCCCCCACAGACACACTTGTCACCCTACGGGGTCAAACACGCTCCCCCACAGACACACTTGTCACCCTACGGGGTCAAACACGCTCCCCCACAGACACACTTGTCACCCTACGGGGTCAAACACGCTCCCCCACAGAACACACTTGTCACCCTACGGGGTCAAACACGCTCCCCCACAGACACACTTGTCACCCTACGGGGTCAAACACGCTCCCCCACAGACACACTTGTCACCCTACAGGGTCAAACACGCTCTCCCCCACAGAACACACTTGTCACCCTACGGGGTCAAACACGCTCCCCCACAGAACACACTTGTCACCCTACGGGATCAAACACGCTCCCCCACAGACACACTTGTCACCCTACGGGGTCAAACACGCTCCCCCACAGACACACTTGTCACCCTACGGGACCAAACACGCTCCCCCACAGACACACTTGTCACCCTACGGGGTCAAACACGCTCCCCCACAGACACACTTGTCACCCTACGGGGTCAAACACGCTCTCCCCCACAGAACACACTTGTCACCCTACGGGGTCAAACACGCTCCCCCACAGAACACACTTGTCACCCTATGGGATCAAACACGCTCCCCCACAGACACACTTGTCACCCTACGGGGTCAAACACGCTCCCCCACAGACACACTTGTCACCCTACGGGGTCAAACACGCTCCCCCACAGACACACTTGTCACCCTACAGGGTCAAACACGCTCTCTCTGATTTGCAAAAGCGAGGCCTCCTTCTAGGCCTCATCTGGAAGGAATCACTGAGACTGAGAACGTCAGAACCCCTGCATGCAGCTAAGTAGATTGGCCAAAGACAGAGATGTACCAGGCATGGGTAGGGTCAACCTAGACGACATAATGAAATAATATATAATAATAAATAATCAAATAAGCAAGAAGAAGATGAAAGAGAAAGAGAAAGGATGATGCGTGAGCTTGCAGCGCGGTTCAGTGGGAGAGCAAGAGCTTAGCACGTTTGAAGCCCTGGATTTCCATCCCCAGAGACCCCGGGTTCCATTCCCAGCACTGACAAAGAAAGGACAGGAGGGAGGAAGGAAATAAGGGAGGAATGGGGTGAGGAACGGGGGTGGTGGAAGCAGGGGTGACGAGGAAAGAAAACCAGAAGGGGTCGGAGTAAGAGACGGAGGGAGAGGAGAGGAAAAGCAGACAAGCAGGGATGACGGATGCTGCAGGTCCCCCATCAAAGCTAAAGGACAGACGTTTGTCAAATGGGTGCTGCGACCTCATTTCACACACTTTGTTGACCAAGACAAAAAATAGGAAGTTCAGCCGCACAGTGGTGGTGCACACCTTTAATCCCAGCACTCGGGAGGCAGAGGCAGGCGGATCTCTGTGAGTTCAAGGCCAGCCTGGTCTACAGAGTGAGTGCCAGGACAGCCAGGGCTACACAGAGAAACCCTGTCTTGAAAATCAAAAGAAAACAAAAAATAGACACTCTAATGTGGTATCATGTAATTTTTAAAGGATTGATTGATTTTTACGTGTATGTCTATGTGCCTTTGTGAGTTTGTGAGACACCAGATGTGTGTCCTCTGGAAGAGCAGTAAGCACTGTTAATTGCTGAACTATCTTTTCAGCTCCAACCCCACTCTGTAAGTTCAAGAGTTCGACACATTACATTGTATAATGTGTAAACCAGTATAGATAGATGTATCTATCTATAAAAACATTTATACTTCATTGTTCGCTTACTTTAGATTTTGGGACAGGATCTTATGTAGACCAGGCTAGCATGGAACTTCCTAAGCAGCCCTGTCTGTCTGACTTTCAACTTTTAGTTTTGATTTTGTTGTTGTTTGCGATAGCATTTCTCTGTGTAGACCTGGCTGTCCTAGAATTTACTCTGTAGTAGACCAGGCTGGCATTGAACTCATGGAGATCCCCCTGTCTCTGCCTCCCGAGTGTTGGCATTAAAGGCGTGTGCCACCACCTGGCTGTGTGTGTGTGTGTGTGTGTGTGTGTGTGTGTGTGTGTGTGTGTGTGTTTACGGTGTTTTACTTGTATGTATGTGTGTGTACTATGTGTATGCCTGGTATCTGTGGAGCCAGAAGAAGACATTGGAACTGGAGTTAAGGACAGTTATATAAGCCACCCTGTGGGTGCTGAGAATCAAACCTGGGTCCTCTGGAAGAGCAATCAATGCTCTTAACTCCTGAGCCACCTCTCCAGCCTTTGACTTTGAACTTTGATCCTGCTGTCTCCACTACCCGAGGTCTTCCATCACAGGTGTGTGGTACTACACCCTATTTGTCATATCTTTAAGATGAAAACTTCCTAGCCCCTCCCCACCTCGATTTTTGGAACGTACAGTATATTGTTATCTGTAGGATCCCATTGTACAACAACGCAGCAGAACTTGCTGCTCCTAGTTAAGTGTCCCTTAGTGCCCTTGGACCAACCTTTCCCCGTCCTCTCTTCTCTTCTCTGCCCTCCCTAGCCTCTAGTAACCCCTCCCTAGCCTCTAGTAACAACAACTACTCTTTCACCTTCATCTTTGATGAGATCATTCTGTAGGATTCCACATATCAGTAGACCTCGTGGTACTTGTCTTTCTATGCCTGGCTTATTTTATTCAACATAATGTTCTCTGGTTCCTTCCACACTGTTGAAATTGCCAGGATTTTTTTTATTCGTTTGTTTGTTTATTTTTGAGACCAGGTTTCATGAGGCCCAGGCTATCCTTGAACTCACGAAGTAGCTGAGGACGCCCTGGAACTCCTGATCCTCCTTCCTCTACCTCCTAAGGGCCCATCAGGTTTTCATTCATTTTTTTTTAAAGACATGGTCTTATTTTTTTTTAAGTTTTTATTTATTATGTATATAACATTCTGCTTCCATGTCTGCACCCCAGCAGAGGGCACCAGATCTCATAATGGATGGTTGTGAGCCACCATGTGGTTGCTGGGACTTGAACTCAGGACCTCAGGAAGAGCAGTCAGTGCCCTTAACCTCTGAGCCATGTCTCCAGCCCAAGACTTTGTCTTATTGTGGTTTGAATGAGAATATTCCCCAGAGGCTCAGATGTTTGAATACTTGGTGCCCAGCTGGCAGCATTGTTTAAAGCAGGTTTAGGAAGGGTGACTTGCTAGGGGTAGTGTATCACTTTCAGATTTCAAAGCCATGTGCAGTTCCCAGTTTGCTCTCTCTGTGTAGGGAGACACCTAACCAAGTCTCCTAAGAAGGTGTGCCCCACCACGCCCATCAGGGCGTGGTCAAGGTGATGTCAGGGTGACAGGTGGGAGAGGTTTTAAAGGGACAGACAAGGCACATGGCTCGCTCTCTTGCCTCTCTGGCCTTTCTGCTTTTGCCGTGCTCCGGCTTGCTGTTGGCTGGCGTTTATCTATTAAAAGATATGCTAACCTTACGGATTTCGTATCAGTTATTTTCCTCAGTATCAGCTGGAGCAGCGCGGTGTGGCTGCTGGGAACTGGACTCCCTCCCGCCTTTCTGCATGAACAGTAAGTACTTCCACCAAACAACCGTCTACCCACCCACATCTCTGCTTCCTGTTTGCAGTTACGTAAGCTCTTAGTCAGGTGTGTGTTGTACACCTTTAACCCTGGCACTCAAGAGGCAGAGGCAAGAGGATCCCTGACGTCAACCTAGTCGATAGAGCAAGTTCCAGGACGGTCAGAACTACACAGAGAAACTCTGTCTCAAAAAACAAAGACAAAGAAAGGTATAAGCTCTTGAGACTGGGCATATGCATGTCTGTGGTAAACAGACACGCAGGCAGGCAGGCAAAACATCCATATACATCAAATAAAATAAGATTTAAAGGTGTAAGCTCACCGGGCAGTGGTGGCTCATGACTTTGATTCCAGCAGGCAGATCTCTGTGAGTTTGAGGCCAGCCTGGTCTCCAGAATGAGTTCCAGAGCAGTCCCCAAAGCTACACAGAGAAACCCTGTCTCGAAAGAAAACAACAACAACAACAACAACAAAAATTAAAGATGTAAGCTCTTAGCTTGGTACTAACATCATAGATCCTATCGCTCTGGAACCATACACCCCAGGAAATCCTTTCTTCTGCCAGTTGCCTTGGTAGCATGGTGTTTTATCACAGCAACAGAACAGTAACTAACACAACTATGTTCCAGGCTGGCTAGGAACTCCCTATGTAAACCAGGCTGGCCTCAAACTCTCAGAGATCTGTCTGCCTCTGCACCCAGAGGGCCTGAGCCAACATGGCTGCAGGGGTTTCTTTTTTTTTTTTTCCATGTCTGGATAGCATCCTCTGTTTATCTGTACCACATTTTCTCTTTATCCTTGAATCTACGGATGGACACCCCCATGGCTTCCATTTCATTCCCGTGTGAACAGTACTGTAGTGAACACCGGAGCCAAGTGTTTCTGATGTCTGCTTCATTCCCTTTGCTCCTGTACTCGGGAGTGGAATTGCTGCGTCATATAGTAGTTCTGCTTTTAATTTTTAAGCATTGACTTGTTTGTTGGAGTGGGGCTTGCCACATAAGGGCCAACCTTATGGAGTCAATTCCGTCCTTGCCCTTTTATGGAGGTTCTAGGAATTGACCTCTGGTTGCCAGGTTTTTGTGGCAAGTGCCTTTACCGGCTGAACCACCTTGCTGGCCCTCATATAGTATTTTATGTCTGGCTTCCCTTGCTCAGCGACCAGTGTGAGATTCCTTGTGATTCTGTACATAAAAGCAGGGTGTTCGTTTCACTGTTTGCAGCTATGTGACCCTGCTGAGCCTCGGTCATCTGTTCTACTCATGGATGGGCTGTGAGGTGATTTCTTGTTAGGGAACCAGAGAACTTCTCTCTCGAATAGTATAGCTGGGAATATTGGAATATTCACTTATTCCTTCTTGAGTGAGGGCATAAGTATGTGTAGGGAACATGAACAAGTGTGTGTGTGTGTGTGTGTGTGTGTGTAGGCCAGAGGCTAAGCTTGAGTGTTCTTTAGGAAGACTGTCCACCCTGTAAATTTTATTTACTTATTTTTGTGAGAGTGTCTCATGAAGCCTGGATTGCCTTGCCCTGGAACTCACTGTCTACCCAAGGATGACTTTCAGCTTCTGATCTTCTTGCTTCCAGTTCCAAGTGCTAAGATTTCAGGTACAGGGGCTGGAGAGATGGCTCAGTAGTTAAGAACACTGGCTGCTCTTCCAGAGGACCTAGGAACTCCAGTTCTAGGGAACCTGACACCTTTATACTAATGCACATAAAATAAAACTAAATAAATAAATAAATAAATTGTTGAGACAGAGAGAGACAGAAAGGAGAGAGAGAGACAGAGACAGAGAGGAGAGAGAGGAGAGACAGAGAGAGAAAGAGAGAGAGGAGAGAGAGACAGAGAGAGACAGAGACAGAGAGGAGAAAGAGAGAAAGAGAGAGAGGAGAGAGAGAGAGAAGAAAGACACACAGAGAGAGACAGAGAGAGAGACACAGAGAGAGAGAGACAGAGACAGAGACAGAGAGAGAGAGAGACAGAGAGACAGAGAGAGAGAGAGAGAGAGAGAGAGAGAGAGAGAGAGAGAGAGATTTCCAGGACACACTGCTTTGCCCCTGGGCCTCCTGCACACTTGGTAAGCCCTCTGGCAAATGAGCTACATTTCCAGACCCTACTATGGTTTTTGAGGCAGGATCTCTCCCCAGATCCTGGGGCTCCCCGATTGGGCTAAGCTAGGCAGCCAGTGAGCCCCAGGGATCCCCCTGTCTGTGACTCTCCAGTGCTGTAGCCCACCGTGCTCTGTTTGTTTTTTGTAACTTGGGCTTTAGGGATGTAGAGCAGGCCCTCGTGCTCTCGAACTGAGCCGCCTCTCCACGTCAGCCTTCTCATCCTCCTGCTCCCACGTCCCAAGTGGAAATTTGAAATCTTAATACTCTTGCTTGAGTCCCCCGAGGAGGGGCCATTCCAGAGCTGTGCTACCACACCCAGTTCAAGGTCAGCTTTTAGTTTCACCCCAGTTGGGGCAACGAGTAAGTCTGTTGTTGCTTCCCTGTTGGGTCAGCAGTAAAAGGTCTCATTTCCTGGTCACAGTGACATCAGAGTTATGACAGAGACCTGTGGGATCCCCCCTGAAGTGAGTCAGGAGGCTCTCTGAAGGTACCTGATGTTGAATACATCAAGGATTAAAGTTCAGGTGGCTCATGTATCCTGGGGATGGACGCCAGCTGGACCTCTGAAGACACACAGGGGGCAGTTTTAGGTGGGCTGGTATGACTTCCATGACACGCTTCCTTTTCTTTTCCTTCTTTGTACTACACTGGGTGTTGTACAGGGCACCTCACACGCGCCAGGCAAGCTCTCTCCCATTGAGCTTCGTCCTCTTCATTCTTCTTTAACACATGAGGCAGTTGGAGAAGGCAATGATGTCAGACTAGATTAAATAATAGACCTTGGTTTTTATTGTATTGACTTTTTACAAGTCTCTCTCTATAGGGCAAAGTCCAAGTGTATTTTCTCTTACGGTGATGACATAGTTGCCTTTAAAAATAAGAACTGAGCCCGTCATGGTGGCTCATGACTGTAATTCTAGCCCTTGGGAGGTTGAGACAGAAGAGTTTCAGGACAGTAAGTTTCAGGACAGCCTGAACAATAGAATGAAAACGTGTCTCAAAAGATATTGTCTAAATTTTTTGTTTGTTTTTGATTTTTGGGGGGACAGGATTTCTCTGTGTAACAGCCCTAGCTGTCTAGGAACTCACTATGTAGACCAGGCTGGCCTCAAACTCACAGAGATCCGCCTGCTGGAATCAAAGTCATGAGCCACCACTGCCCGGTGAGCTTACACCTTTAAATCTTATTTTATTTGATGTATATGGATGTTTTGCCTGCCTGCCTGCGTGTCTGTTTACCACAGACATGCATATGCCCAGTCTCAAGAGCTTATACCTTTCTTTGTCTTTGTTTTTTGAGACAGAGTTTCTCTGTGTAGTTCTGACCGTCCTGGAACTTGCTCTATCGACTAGGTTGACGTCAGGGATCCTCTTGCCTCTGCCTCTTGAGTGGCTCAGTGGCTAAGAGCACTTACTACTCTTCCAGAGGACTGGGGTTCAATTCCCAGCATCCACATGGCACAACTGTCTCTAACTCCAGTTCCAGGGGACCTGACACCCATGGCAAAATACCAACGCATATAAAATAAAAATAAATTTAAATTTAAAACAGGATTAGGAAGGGCTTAGGCAGGTAGATCAGTGGTTAGTTTGCCTGATGCTCTTGCAGAATTGGTTCCCAGCACCCAGGAAGGATGGCTTACAATTATCTGTAACTCCAGTTCTGGGAAACCCAACACATAGAAAAAGTTAATAAAAAAATTTAAAAAGACTATTCAGTCAACATTAGGATAAGTTGGTTCGTGTGTGTGTAACAAACTTTAAAGGTGATTTGAGCTAGGCTTCGAGATACGCACTTGTCATCTTAGAGTTTGGGAGCCTGAGGCGGGAGGATCTGGGGCTCAGGGCTCTCCTGGGCTATACTATCACTATTTTAAAATGAAAAATGGCAATCTGAACTTGGTGACAGGGAAAAGAGGAGTCAGCCTGTCTGGGGTAAGTGAGACACTAACGGGCAGTGTGCCCTTGGCCACACCCCTCTTCTGAGTCTAGGGCCTTTCCCCTCAGGAATGAAGACCCTTTAAGGCCTTTGATCCACACAAGGGTGCCAAGACAGTATTTGCCTAACTTACTGGTTAGAGTTGAGGTTATATTATTGCTAAGTTTATGAACAGTAACACGGCAATGCAGTGACCAACTACTCTAGGAGCCTGAATCAAAGTGGCTGCTTTTAACCCTTAGCCCCAGGCCAGCACATTTCCAGGACAACCAGTTAAGTAGAGCATGACCGGTGTGCCAAAATCACCTTAATACTAGATTGGCTTATGAAGGAAGGAGGTCTTCTTGTTTTTAAAGGTTTATTTATTTTATGTATATGAGCGCTCTATCTGCATCTATATGCCTGCATGCCAGAAGAGGGTATCAGATCCCACTATCGATGGTTGTGAGACACCATGGGATTGCTGGGAATTGAACTCAAGACCTCTGGAAGCGTAGCAACACTCTTAACCTCGGAGCCATTTCTCCAGCCCAGTACATTATTTTTGGTGTTGTTTGTTTATTTGTTTTGTTTGTTTTTTGAACTAGCTGTTTCCAAAACGTCTGCCAGAGTCTACCTGGTGAGGGCTCTAGGTTTCTTCCTTCCTTTCTCTCTCTTCCTCTCTCTCTTTTCCTTCCTTTCTTCCATCCGTCTGTCTTTCCTTCCTTCCTTTCTTGGAATATGGAGACAGTGTCCGCCAGCCTGACACTAGCTAGAGTCATCCTGGAGGAAGGAATCTCATTTTCTCAATGCCTCCATAAGACTGATCAGTAGGCTAGTCTGTGGGACTTTTTCTTGATTAATGATTGATGGGGGAGCGCCCAGCCCACTAGGTGGTCCTAACCCTGCACAAATTGTTCTGAGTTGTATAAGAAAGGAGGTTGAGGGGCTGGAGAGATGGCTCAGAGGTTAAGAGCACTGGCTGCTCTTCCAGAGGTCCTGAGTTCAATTCCCAGCACCCACATGGTGGCTCACAACCATCTGTAATGAGAAATGGTGCTTTCTTCTGGCCTGCAGGCAGACATGCAGGCCAAACACTGTACACATAATAATTTTTTTTTTTTTTTTGGTTTTTCGAGACAGGGTTTCTCTGTGTAGCTTTGGAGCCGATCCTGGCACTCACTCTGGAGACCAGGCTGGCCTGGAACTCACAGAGATCCACCTGTCTCTGCCTCCCAAGTGCTGGGATGAAAGGCGTGTGCCACCAATGCCCGGCAAATTAAAAAAAAAAAAAAGAATTGCTGTCGTTGGGGTTGCACTGGCTGCTCTTCCAGAGGACCGGGGTTCAATTCCCAGCACCCACATGGCAGCTCACACCTGTCTGTAACCCTGAGATCTGACACCCTCACACAGACATACATGCAGGCAAAATACCAATGCAAATGCAATAAAAATTATATATAAAAAAAGAATTACTGTGGTCATAGTGTCTTTTTCCCAGCAATAGAAACCCTAATTAAGACAAGAACAACAACGCATAAAGTAATAATAATTTAAGAAAGAAAGAAAAGCAGGCTGTGCAAGCCATGAGGAGCAATGGAGTAAGCAGTGTGTTTCATTGTCTCTCCTTCATTGCCTGCCTCCGGTTCCTGATCGGTGATGTATTGTAAGGTATACATCAAATAAACCCTTTCCTCCTGGAGTTGCTTTTGGTCAGTCTCTTTATCTCGGGAGTGTGAAGCAAGCTAAGACACCAGGCTAGCCTTGAGCTCAACAATACTGCTGTTTCAGCTTCCTGAAAGACATTGAGAACACGTGTGAGTCGCATCCTTTGACAGGCTCTTTCTTACACTTAAGTAGCCCCTTTCTCATGACCAGCTGGATTTACAATTGTAACATTGGCTAAGCTGTTGCCACCGTTTATTTAAAAACCCTCGAACCGCCGGGCGTTGGTGGCGCACGCCTTTAATCCCAGCACTTGGGAGGCAGAGGCAGAGGCAGGGGGATCTCTGTGAGTTCGAGACCAGCCCGGTCTATAAGAGCAAGTTCCAGGACAGCCTCCAAAGCCACAGAGAAACCCTGTCTCGAAAAAAAAAAACTATTTATAAATAAATAAATAAACCAAAAACATAAAAACCCTCGAACCACCCCTGATGCAATTTAACTACTTTTTTACATCTATTCATTTTGTGTGCATTGGGGCAGGGGAGCATGGCCCTGCCTTGGTGCGTGTGTGGGGATCAGAGAAGTCGCGCAAGTTGGTTCTCACCCCTTCTATCCTCTGGGCCTAGGGGATGAAACTCAGGTTGTCAGGCCGAGCAGCAAGCACCTTTACCGGCTGAGCCATCTCTCCAGCCCCTCTAATACGCTTTTTGAGGAGTAGGAGAACGGTTGGTTAGTTTTGAATGTCTTTACCTGAGGTTCACTCTGCGATCTACAGACCACCAAAGACAGAAGCTGCAAAGGTGGTGGGGCGGGGCGAGGAGGAACAGGGCTGTGAGGTCTGGGGACTCTGGGCCGGACCGGAGCCTCCCGTGCCACCAATACCCGACCGCAGTCTGCTAACTCTTCAGTAGAGGTGGCTCAAAGGTTAAGAGAGCCGGCTGCTCTTCCAGAGGTCCTGAGTTCAATTCCCAGCACCCACATGGTGGCTCACAACCATCCGTGATGAGATCTGGTACCATCTTCTGGTGTACAGATATGCATGGAAGCAGAATGTTGTATACATAATTAATAAATGAATGAATAAGTAAATAAATAAATAAAATCTTAAAAAAGAAAAAACCTCCTCAGTAGACACCCTGGGCTAGCTGGAGAAAGAATCACCCGGGCCCCATCCTGCACGTGAGAAAACCGAGTTTCCACGCACAAAGCCCCTCCCGCTCAGTAGGTCCTGGCGACTTCTGCCACCACCCCTTACACCCTCTGTCAGCCCAAGCCCTGGGTGGCCTCCCCTCCTGCAAGAAGGGAGCTGAGACCCCCGTCCAGCCCGCTGCGGGGTAGAGCGCAGGCCAGAGGCGCGCCAAACGCGCAGGAGGCTCGCACAGGACGGGGGCGTGGCCTATGTAAATGAAGGCGGGGCTCGTGCGCTGTGGGCGGTGCCTAGGCAGAGGGGGCGTGGCTCCAGAGAGATGGGTTCGGCCTCCCCGTAGGACTGGAAGGCTGGGAGGGGGCTGGGCCTAGATGAGATGGGGGCGTGGCTCCAAAGATGAGGGGCGTGGCTCGCTCTGCGGCATTCGCGGGGTGGCGTGGAGGTCCGGAGCTCGGGATCCGCCTATGGCTCGGCCTCTCTCGGGGGGGGGGCGGGGCTCCAGAAATCTGGCGCTCCGGGGCTTGGGCGGGGCTTCAGTGCAGCCGCGAGCCCGGCGGGGCGGGCGGGTGGGGCGGGGGCGGGTCCCGGCGCCTTCTGGGGCCCTCGGTGACCACTGCACCTCAGTTCACCCTGGGCTCCCGCGCCGCCAGCATGACCGACGCGCTGCTACCCGCGGCCCCCCAGCGGCTGGAGAAGGAGAGCGATGACTACTTTCGGAAGGTGGGTGGCGAGCCCGCTCACCCCGCCGCGCTCGCACACAGGGCAGGCTCGCGGCGGGGGTCGGCCGGGTCCCCAGGGGGGAGGGGACGCGCGGGGCTGGTGCGGGCCTCGCAGCGGAGCAGGGAGGAGGGCGACAGGGGACCGGGTGGGGCCGGGCGCCCCGAGCAGGTTGCAGCCGGGCTGGGGCGCACAGGTGCGCGGGCGACCGCGCGGGCGAGCGGCGCGCAGGTAGGAGCCTAGAGAGGGGATCCGGGTGGCCCTGCCAGCCTGCCCGCGCCCGTGGGGAAAGGGCCCGCAGCCCCTGGCCACGCTGGCGAGCTCGGTCCCCTCGCGCTGCGACCGGAGCCCAGATTCCTCCACCCGAGCGCTCAGCGCGCACGGAGCGTTTTGCTCTTTTGCCTCCCAAACACTTTGAGCAGTCTCCCTCTTGGACTTCTTAGTAGCTAAGGGAGGGTTGGTTGCTGCTGTGCGGCCAGGGGACTTGGAGCGCGCCTCCCTCGTTTGTCTTGGGTCGCCTAAGAGGGCCAGAGAATGGCAGTCTCGCCCCTTCTCCAAAGAGGATTTATCTCTATTTGGTTGTCCGAGAGACCGAGCGGGAGAAGAGACTGGGCTCTGCGCGCTTGGCACGTCCTGCCTCTCCTGGGCAACTTACCCGGCTGCCTTTCGCCCTGGAGCTCAGTTCCTCAAAAGCCACCCCAGCAGGCTCCCACCGCGGCGCTGACACGCTCAACAGGCGGTGGGAACTGGCTTGCAAAGACGCTTGGGAGGTTCGAATCACAGTGACAAGCTCACCTTCGTTTCAGGTCCCTAGTGAGTCTAAAAATAGCCCTTGGAGTTTGGCCAAGGATCACCTGGTGGGTTGAGAGATTGTCGTAGATATTTTTCTCACTGATACCATCGAAGGCACAGCGAGTGATCATGAATAGGGAAGTGAAACCCTGCTTCCCACAGAGCAATCAATCCTTAATTGTTCAAACGCCACTTCGCAAATGGGCTTGGCAGCTGCCGGCTTAGGGATCTTGCTCACGAATGAAGGAGGGGAATATGGAGACAGGTGGGGACAGTGGGCAGTTTTTTTAAGTTGCTTTTGGCATCTCGAAAGGGTTTTAAAGTATATTTAAGTTGAAAGATGTCATCACGGAATTACAGGATTATAACTTCTAATTATGTGTGGCCTTTGGGCCAGAGGATCACAGGCCAGAATTGCAGGAGGTTGCTTGGCCTGGGAATCCCAAGATGTCCAACCTAAGGCCCCAGGGCCTGACTGACTGCCACCCCCACAAAATTGCTTTACAGCCTCCGAAAAAGTTGTTACCTCTCTCTGGGACCTCAGTTCTTGCTAGATTGTTTGTCTTCTGAACAGATGGTTTGGCGGACCTGTGGCAGCTTCTGGCGGGGAGGATGGCAGGGGAAGTCAGTGGACACGCATACCCTGCAGGACTGGTTCTCCTTGTGGTACCCTTCCAGGCAGTCTTAGGGGAGGACATGGGTGGGGAAGAGAAAGGTTCGGAACCTAGGTTTTGTTGTTTTTTTTTTTTTTTTTCTTAAGATTTAAGTGTGTGTGTGTGAGCCTGTGCCTTGGAGGAGGCCACTGAATACCCTTAGGACTGGAATTACAGGTCATTGCGAATATCCACTTAACATGGATGCTAGGAACCAAACTCAGGCCCTCTGCAAGAGCAGCAAGCACTCCTAACCACGGAACCCTGTCTCTCTAGATCCCTGTGTGTTTCTTAGGTGCAGTTTCTCTGCTCTGATACAGACTACTGATGGCTTTAGCCAGTGTGAAATTATGTCCAGTTGGGGATGTGGCTCAATGCTGGGACACTTGCCAAATAAGCAGGTGGTCCTGGGTTCCATTCCCAGCATTGTGAAAATAAATGGATGGAGAAAGCACTAGCAATATAGTCTTGCTTGTCTGTCTGTCTGTCGGTCTATCTATCTATCTATCTATCTATCTATCCATCCATCTATCCTTCCCACCAGCTTATGTCCCTAACTCGGACATGCCTCCAGACTGGAAGCTGGGCTAGCAGGGATGCTGGCTGGGGAGGTTGGGATGATGAATGGGACCTGGCAGTCTGCCAGCTTCGGACTGGAGATACCATTTTGGGAGTCACCCAAGTAATAGACATTTTGGATATGGCGGAGTAAAGAAGCCTGGGACAGAGCTATCTGGCTAATGGGAAGGAATAGGGAGGGAGACAGAAGACAAGACAGCTGCCAGGGTGGCGGTGTGGAGGAGGCTGAGAAAGGTTAAGTCTTTTTAGCAGACAGCCAAGGTGGAGAAGCCTAAAGAGTGATGGGCAAGTCTAGATTATCCCTTCAAGGGAATAGCAGAAACTAAGTCATCGGAGGGTGGGAACCAAAGCCAGTGTGGCTGGGTTGCTGGAGGGAGGCTAAGGAAAGCAGGCAGAAGGCAGTGTACTCACGTGTGTGTGTGTGTGTGTGTGTGTGTGTGTGTGTGTGTGTGTGTGTGTGTGTGGTCTCATATTGTCCAGGTTGACCTTGTATGTGTGGTTTTTCCAGACAAGGTCTCTCTACACAGCTGTCCTGGCACTCGCTCTGTAGACCAGGCTGGCCTTGAATTCACAGCGATCCTCCTGCCTCTGCCTCCGAGTGCTGGGATCAAAGGTGCGCATCATCACTGCCCAGCTCTCAATGTATATTTTTAAAAAGATTTTTATGGTGCTGGGGATGGAAAAGGGGAGGGGGGCTTGTGTATCTCTCACAAATACTTTACCTCTGAGCTACAATCCCTATTCTCAAATGCTTGTTTTAGAAAGGGCAGGCAAGTCTGCAGACTTATTTTTGTTTTTCTTTTTCCTGGTTAGTTTTTTGTTGTTGTTTTATTTTCTATTTTTATTTTCTGAGAGAGAGAGTTTGAATTCACTATCCTCCTGTTCTTACCTCCCAAGTGCTTGGTTACAGGTATGGACTTCCTCAACCTGTTAGAGTCTTCCTCAGATTTTTGTTTTTGTATTTGCAGCCTCCAGGGCTTGCTCCTGTTTGGTTGGTATTCTATGGCAGCCTCCTAAAACACTTTAAGAGAACGAAGTAGTGAAATAACATAGGAACACAGAGCAAATTTGCTGCCCCTAGGCTTTGCAGGCCCCTCCTTCTGGAGGGTGGACTGCGTTTTGCTTTCTAAGATAAACCTTGATCACTGGCTCACCAGACAAAAACCAAACAAAAAAAACGCCTGGAACTGTGATAGCATACACCTGAGATCCCAGTCTTCAGGAAGCAGCCAGGCTGGTCTCTATACACAATGAGTTCCAGGCCGCCTCGCCTCGGACTAACAGTAAAAACCCTGTCTCAAAATACAAAGTAACCAAAAGGTGGAAGTGAGGATGTCCAGGGTGGAGAATGGGTAAATGGAGAAAACACTTCTGGCTGACCGGAGGGAGGTGAGGTCTGGAAATGTTGTGAGGGTGGGCTAATGGACACCCCAAAACTGGAAATGCCCTCAGGTCAGCCTCCTCCACCCACGTACGTACAGGAAGGATTGGGTCCTTATCTCCCCAAGACAAACTTAATTTTTATCAGTTCTTTGTCATCCCTTCCTCTCAGCTTTCAAATGCTAGTCTGCTCTCTTCACTATGGAAGGCTGTACCTGTGGCTTGACCCACAGTTGGGAACAGACTGGACTGATTCCCCCACTCTCCTGTCCCCTGGGGAATAAACCTTGAGAGAGTTGGGCCTGGGCTCTGCCTCCCTGGGACAGCTCCAACTCCCAGGCCCTGCTGTTTCAGTCAGGCCTCATTTCCTGGGGTGCCAAGCCCGGCTGGGAGCTGAGGCTTTGTCTGCAAAGTTCAGGCCATGCTTGAAAAGGAATGAGGCTTTTTGGTGTTCCCAGTGAGCCATGGGGTGGCTCGTTGGCCGTAGTCAGCTGTGTTGTATGTGACTCACACACAAAAGGAAACCTAATTGCCCACAAGTCCCTACACAAGTTGGTTGGTTGTAGATCCAAAGTGTGCAAAATAGCAGGGATTTTTGGGAGGATTGTGGGAGACTTGATGGTACATAGCTTGAGGACACAGGTTATCCCTGGGCCAGGACATCTCAGGACAAACTCTGTCCTATGGGTCTCTCAGATAACTTGGAGGCATTTCTGAAAAGAATAGGCAAGAGAAATTTCTAGACTGTCACTGAGTCCTGTCTTTCTCTGGCTTCTCACTGGGCGTTTTTTTGTTTTTTGTTTTTTTTTTCCTTTTTACTTTTATGATGCTTACCTTAAACCGTAATTTTATAAGATTACTCTTCCTTGTCTGGGTTATTTCTGTCTATATATTTAAAGTTCTTCCTTCTTAAGAGAAGGGTCGGTCCACTTGCTGCCCCCCTTCCCCTAGGTTTTTATTCTCATTCAAAAAGGCTTCAAAAAGAGTGTGTTTAGACCTGTTAACTGCAGAGCTGCGTGCTGATAGCAAACCCCCTTCTGGGGCCTCCTCCCCAGGGGCTGTAATCCTAAAATCCCCCAGAAAACCTGTTTCAGCTGGGAGGAAAAAATACAAAAACCCTTTCCTTCCACTTTAGGGAGGCTCAGAGTGGGAGGTGTCAGCCCTGTGCTCGGGAGGTTGACAGACAGTGAGGCTTTGTCACTTGCTATCTCTCTCCACCTCCTCTTCCCCAGGGAACAGTGTCTCCAAGTGAATTTAGCTTCATTGTTTTTACTTAGAGCTGTAGAAGCCTTTGATTGTTTGTTCTCTAAACCTGCTGGCTGGACAGGGCCCCAAGGTCCGCTGTGTCCTGGTTTATGACCGCTGTTTACTCTCTGAGCTTCCTGGAGGCTCCGTTGGGAAGGAAGGAGAAGTCCTTCTTTGTCTTCTAACTTTATGAGAAAAAAAAAAAATTGAGACAGGATCTCATTTTTATAGCCCTGGCTGTTCTGGAATTCACTATGTAGACCAGGCTGGCTTCGAGCTTTGCCTGCCTCTGTCTCCTGAGCATTGGGACTAAAGGCATGGGCCACCAGGCTGGACTCTTTCCTTTTTAAACCCAGACTCTTCTCTTCTTCCTCTGCACCAGGGGATCATAGGAGAGGCTCCCGTGTCACCTGTGGCCTGGGGGGACTCTATTTCATGATGGATTGCTGGGGACCTGACCCGGGGCGTCTGGTGTTGTTCACCCACACTCTGTCTCTCTGTCTCCTGTTTACTCATTATTTTAAGGCAGGATCTCCCTAAGTTTCCCAGGCTGGCTTTCCACTCTGTATCTCAGGCGGCCTTTGAACTTTGATCCTCCTGCCTCAGCTTGACTTTATGGATCACAGTGGATCCCCAGCTCCAGTCTTAGGGGCTAATGATATTGTCCCCAGCCTCGGGAACCATTGTCTTTTCCCGGGTGGGGAGGAGGGAGGGACAAATAGGGTGTCTATATTTGCTGATCCTATTCCTCACTCCTCAGGGCTAGAGTAATTGCTTAGCAAGGGCAAGGCCCTGGGTCTGGTCCCCAGCACTGAAAAACAAACGAAACACAGAGAAAGGTACAAACCCCTTAACAGCCAAGGGTCCACCCGCTCTTTTTTTTTTTTTTTTTTTTTTTTCTAACTTATTTTTATTTTATGTGCATTGGTGTCTGGGTGAGGGTGTTGAGTTCCCCAGGAACTGGAGTTACAAAACAGCTGTCAGGTGCCACGTGAGTGCTAGGAATGGAACCCTGGTCCTCTGGAAGGGTGGTCAGTGCTCCTAACTGCTGAGTCCTGTCCCCAGCCCTGTGGTCCCCCACTGTTTAGATGAGTCTAACGGCCAGGCTGACTGCAGGCTGACCATGGCCTTCACGAGGGCCCCAGCTTGCAGGAGTGAAAACCAACAACCCAGAGACCTGCTGGCTCTCTGCTGTGGCATTGTGGCCAGGAGGAGTCCCCTGGCAGAAGCAGAGTTTCCAGGTGACTCAGAGGAGAGAGAGAGTCAATGTGATGAGCTGTAACACTGTAAATGTCCCTTGTTTCCTGGGGCTGTTTGGACGGTTGCCAAGACACCACCTGATGCATCTGGGCTCCAGCTAACACTTCCTTCTGTGGCTCAGGTGCAATGTCTCCTGACACAAAGGCTCATTGGAAGTGGCCACAAAGAACAGAGGCGTCCAGGTGCATCCCGGCCACGGGAGCTGGGGGCCGGCATGGGCAGCAGCGCTGTCTGCCGAGCGAGCGCCAGAGACAGAGAGAAGGTGGTGAACCGTGTGGTTCATGCGGCCCCTAAGGCTTTGGAAAACTCCCAGGTTTCCATTTGCTGATGAGAGAATAGAGGGACCCAAACAACTTCAGAGGTGGCTTGTTTTTCTTTGGTACTGTTTGCATTTCACGGTGCCATAAGTTGTCATAAAGACGGCAATCACAGCAATGTACAGGTTCAAGGTCAAACACAAATGCCAGCCCCCGTCCCCACCCCACAGCCGTACTGTCTGGATAAGGACTGTTCCTATGGTGTGACAGTCTCATGGGTTAGAATAAGTGGGCCATAGGTTACTTCTGGAAATACAGTTCACTCGTGGATGTTTTAGTGATTGTATGGTTGCCGTGCAGTAGCGTTGATGTGGGCTGTGGAGCTCACTGGAAGGAGTCTCTACTTTAATAAAGTCTTGATTCTTCTGGGAATGACTCCCCTGAGAATGGATTGGGATGTTGGGAGGGAGGCAACTGGGCCTCCACCTAGTGGATATCCTAGAAGGGTAAGAGGGCTATTTTTAAATATGTTTAACCTTTATTGTTTTTATTTTTTATTTTTTTAATCTTTTTTTTTTGTTTTTTTGTTTTTTAAGACAGGGTTTCTCTGTGTAGCTTTGGAGCCTATCCTGGCACTCACTCTGGAGACCAGGCTGGCCTCAAGCTCACAGAGATCTGCCTGCCTCTGCCTCCCGAGTACTGGGATTAAAGGCGTGTGCCACCAATGCCAGGCTTATTTTTTTATTTTTTTTTAAGATTGTATTTATTATGTATACAACATTCTGCTTCCATGTCTATCTGCACACCAGAAGAGGGCACCAGATCTCATAACGGATGGCTGTGAGCCACCATGTGGGTGCTGGGAACTGAACTCAGGACCTCTGGAAGAGCAGCCGGTGCTCTTAACCGGTGGGTGCTGGGAATCAAACCCTGGGCCTCCGGAAGAGCAACTGGTGCTCTTAACCATTTCGCCATCTCTCCAGCCCCATAAGACGCTGCTGGTAGAATCAAATAGTGTTTTAATTTTGTATTATCAAGATCTTGATGTGTAGCCCAGGCTGGCCTCAAACTCAAGGTATTCTGGCCTTAATCTTCCAAATGGGGACATCACAGGCCTGCACCATTTGTTCATCTGCTTATTTTAGGCATAGAAATCTCAACTCCCTCCCTCCAGTCTCCAGCGTGGCGAAAAGTGAAATGAGCTGTGTGTGTATTGCAGGGTATGGCTTGCTATTTCCGTACTTTCTGGCTGACAGCTCTGGCAAAGTCAGTAACAAACAATTCTTGTTTTCCAGATTTTGGTGGTTGAGTAAGGGATTGTGCAAGCAGGAAGGAGCCAGAAAGGCAGAGAAAAATATCCTTACTGGAGAAACACACCTGCCTGTGTGGCCCAGGACGGGGGTCCAGGTCCACCCTGTCTGTCACTCTCAACTGCCAACTGTCTCAAACTTGCACTTTGCCCTGAAATCACCTGAACTTGTATAAGTACGGGCTTTATCTAGAGTCACTCATGTCTTCCAAATTAAACGTCTCCAGTTTTTCCTTAGGCATGGCTGTAAAACAGTTTTACAGCTGAACAACCTGTGGGAGTTGTTTGAAAAGATATCGAATACACCACAGGGTAGTTCTTCAATATTTATTTATTTATTTAAAGACTGGTCTTGCTAGGTAGCCCAGCCTAGCTTTGAACTCCTGACACTCCTGCCTCACCCTCCTGAGTGCTGCCCCCCCCCCCCCCGTGTGTGTCATCACACATGGTATCCTGTTGTGGTATCCTATCACTCAGCAGTAAGAAAGTAACAAGCACTGGTGAATGGAGCATCATGGGAAAAAATCTCAAGACACGTTGTCGGGCAAAATAAAGATAGGTATTGATTCTATTTATGTAGATTGAGGACACACAGAAGTGTAAGGCGATAAAGATCAGAACGTTAGGCCTATGAGATGGCTCAGCTACCAAAGACTGCCACGCGTGAGGAGGAACTGTGTTTAACCTCTGGGATCCACGAGATGGAAGGAGAAAATGACTCCCAAAAGTTGTTCTCTGACCTCCACACAAGTGCTATGATACGTGTGTGTGTGTGTGTGTGTGTGTGTATGCATATATATATATATATATATATATATATATATTTCATGTGATCTCACTCAAGTGAGCACATACACACACACACACACACACACACACACACACACACACTAAAATGTAATGAAAAATTTTTGAAAAGAAATGCAAGTGCACCAGGTGTTGGTGGTGCACACCTTTTATCCCAGCACTCGGGAGGCAGAGGCAGGCTGATCTCTGTGAGTTCGAGGCCAGCCTGGTCTCCAGAGCAAGTGCCAGGACAGCCTCCAAAGCTACACAGAGAAACCCTGTCTCCTAAAACCAAAAAGAAAAAAGAAAAAAGAAAAAAGAAAAAGAAAAGAAATCCAAGTATCTGGGATGATGAAATATTTTGGGGTTTTGACAAGCATATCTGTTGTCCAAATGCATTGAATTCTGCACTTAAGATTTGTGTGTTTTATACTGCGGAAATTAAACTTCAGTTTAAAAGTAGCGTAGGCAAAGAAGGTAGCGAACTGGCTCCTGTAACCGAGAAATCCAGAGCGATGGCTTCAGGTCTGGCTTGATCAAGGGTTCAAATGCTGTCACAAAAGTTTTCTTCTGGTTGCCCGACTGTGAGGGTGCATGCCTTTAATCCCAGAGACAGGCGGATCTCTGTGGATTCAAGGCCAGCCTGGTCTACAGAGTGAGCTCCAGGACAGCCAGGGCTACACAGAGAAACCCTTGTCTTGGGGAAAAAAAAGTTTTCTAGTCTGTTCCCTCTATAAGGTTCCATTTCTAGGGAAACATTCTCCTACTGCAGCTTAACCCCCGCCCCCCCCCCTGAGATACGGTCTCGGTATGTAAGAGAGCATTGTGACTCCTGCCTCTGAAGTCACTGGGACTGTAGGTGTGCACTGCCACACCCAGCAACCGCCTCTAGTTGATAAGCTCTGATTGACGGACATTCCCTACTCCTGTACTTTTCCCTGATCCTGCCTTAGTTCCAGGGACTTGATTTTTGAGTTATCCAGGCATGAGTCACATGTTCTCCCTCTTGGGAAGGGGAGGGAGAACAGGGATGTATCTCCCTAGCCATCCCTGGCTCTGAGGTGAAGAGTGTCCCACCCGAACAGGGTGAGGGGAAGCCGGGCAGCCTTCAGCCACAAGTGAGCTGCCTGAGCACCGCGCTGCGGCTCTGCAGCTGTAGCCGTCTTCCAGCTCAGGGACACGAAGGATCAGCTGAAGCTCCATTCCGGCATCCATGCATTGGTGTAGGGGTCTGAAACCTAGGAAGTGGTCCTAAAGCTAGCAATGAGATTGAACATCCTGTCAGAACCTGCTTTTCCTCTCTCTCTCTCTCTCTCTCTCTCTCTCTCTCTCTCTCTCTCTCTGTGCGTGTGTGTGTGTGTGTGTGTGTGTGTGTGTGTGTGTGTGTGTGTGTGTGTGCGCGCGCGCGCATGTGTGTGCTGGAACCAAACTTGGTCTTTTTTCAAGAGCAGCAAACCCTCTTAACCACGGAGCATTTTCTCCAGTTCCTCCCTTCATGTTTTGAGAGTAACATAATGGTGGTGTACAAAATCCCAGCACTTGGGAGGCAGAGGCAGGTAAATCGGCCAGCCTGGTCTATAAAGCAAGTTCCAGGAACAGCTAGAGCTGTTACACAGAGAAACCCTGTCTCAAAACAACAAACAAAAAAAGCGTAACTGAAATGTCCAAACTAAGTAGAGCACTCGCTTCTCTGCAAGTCTGTTTGTTATTTTATCTTTTAAAGAAAGTCCTGTTGTGTAGCTCAGGCTGACTTTGAACACGTCTTCTTTCCTCTGCCCTCCAAGCGCTGGGATCAGAGGCTTGCACTCATTGTATGTAGGACTCTGTCAGTAGCGACTCTCAAAGCCTAACAGACAGGTTAACTCAGTTGTGCCTGAGTTCTGGGCCACTGTCTGGTGTGGCAGGGCTCTTCTGGAAGAGGCACTGAGCTGGTCGGAAGCTGTTTGCTCAGGATTAGAGGCACACTGTCAGACAAGGCTGCAGGGATGGAGATGCATCTCAGTGGAGCTAAAACACTTGCTCACCTGGCATGAGCAAATCCTCAGGACAAAGAAGCAGAAAACTTGCTAACATGACCAAATTTTAGGGCTGGGTGTCCCTCAGTGGCAGATTACTTGTCTGGTATACGTGAGGCCCTGGGTTCAAGTCCCATCACCACCAACACACACACACACACACACACACACACACACACTCACACACACGCACGCACGCACGAGATAAGAAGGCCTCACCAACACCCAGCAGGGATTCCTGGGTGGCTCAACCCCTTGTGATACCAGGGCTTCTCCCTGGGGGTCTTTTTAAAAAAATATATTTTTATTAATTTTTTCAAATTAGTCACAAGCTTGCTTCACATGTCAATCCCAGCTCCCTCTCCCTCCCCTGTTTCTGGGGGTCTTACCTACATTTGCCTCTCTGGGAACTTTGCAAGCAGCTGGGTGGGTGTTTTTTGTCCATTCCGGCAGCGCACAGCCTTCCTACCTGGCAGTAAGGAGTAATGTCATTCTGGGTGCAGTGACTCAGTGCAGTTTAATCCTCTGCATTCCTGTGCCTTATCGAGAAACTGGACCCTAAGTCTGTGGGCCGAGTGGGGCAGGGATTTCAGAAGGTAGGTAAGGTATAGGCACAGGAAAAAGTTATTATTCACAATCTGAATGGATGCTTAGCTGAGCTTCAAGAAGGACTGCGTTATTTAAAAGGTGTCTGTAAAATCACACTGGTGAGCCGTAGCGTTCTGAGACAATGCTGACCACCCCTCCATAGTGACTTTCAGCCCTTTACTGTTAAGTCAACTTAACAGTAAAACCATGTTTAATGGCTGGAGAAATGGCTTAACAGTTAGGAGCACTTGCTGCTCTGACAGCAGACCCAGGTCCCAGCACTCACCGGGCAGCCCCGCCCACAGGATCTGACACCCTCTTCTGTCCTTCACAGGCTTTGCACACTTGCTCATATATACAAATGCTGCAGGCAAACGCTCGCACACATGAAATATAAACAAGTAAAATCCGGAAAAAAAAAAAAAAACTCATAGTTTCTGGGGGAAAAGAAAGACATGCCTGTGCTCCTTGAAACGGGCTCACATAGCCAAGGCTGGCCCGGAAGTTCTGATCATCCCATTTTCCCCTTCAGAGTGCTGGGATTGCAGTCATGCACAGGACTTCAGGCATGCTAGAAAAACATTACACCAAGATCTATCCTAGACCTCCCTTTAAGATTTAAAAATTGGCCTGGCGTTGGTGGCTCACGCCTTTAATCCCAGCACTCGGGAGGCAGAGGCAGGTGGGTCTCTGTGAGTTCGAGGCCAGCCTGGTCTCCAGAGGGAGTGCCAGGACAGGCTCCAAAGCTACACAGAGAAACGATGTCTCGAAAAACCAAAAAAAAAAAAAAAAAAAAAAAAAAGATTAAAAATTGTGTGTGGGTGTGTGTGTGTGTGTGTGTGTGTGTGTGTGTGTGTGTGTGTGTGTAGAAGAGGTGCCCACAGAGTCCAGAGGTGTTGGATCCCTTGGAGCAGTTGTAAGCCATCTGATGTGGGAGTTGGGAGTTGGTCCTCTACAGGAACAGCTCAAGGTCTTTCCTGTTGAGCTATCTCTGTAGCCCTACTCTCCTTGCCCCCGACTCAACTCATCTGCCTATCTAGCAAAGGCTGGCTTCACACTCACTATGTAGTTAGTCCAGGCTGGCCTCGACCCAATTTTCTTGCTTCAGACTTTAAGTGCTGGAAGATCATTTCAGGCTTGAAGATCAGGGCTTGACGGCGTAATGAAAAGATGCTTGCTTTCGGATCCAACTCAGATTCCGAATATCTGTGCGATTTAGAAGGCAGCCACGCTCACCACTCTACCTCCATGCAAGTGTAATGTGAGCAATTTGAATAGGGAGGAAAGTGTTGTCATGGGACTGACAACTAGGTGGAAGGGTGGAATTTTGTGCTGGAGGGATGATGGTCCCCTCCTGGGAAGAGAGTATGAGAAATTCCTGAAGAAGGAAGGTAACTCATTTCTCTCTAGTCCAAAGGCCAGATTGTGGGGCCCCTGAGCGGGTTGGGCTGTAGATAACCTGCCTCTCCCTCTAGGGGTCCAGGCCATGAGTGTGGGGTGTGGGGGTAAGGGAGGAGGTGGTTGAGGTTGTTAGGTGTGAGGTTTCTGAGTTGGCAGAGGCAGCCCCATCTGAGAACACTGCCTACCAGGACACTCCCAGGGAGTAGCCACTGGGCCTACAGATAAGACTCAGCAAGGAATGAGGTCCTCACTCGGACCCCGCCTGTCTGAGCCAGGGAGGGCACTATTAGGTCTAAATGATCTAAAACTTGATACACAATAACCCCAAAGACCCTAGGAGGGACTAGGATGTACCCCAGGGGCGGAACACTTGTCTAGTGGGCTCAATGGCCAGCAGGGCAGAGAGAAAAAGGAAAGAAGCAAATACCCCAGGAAAAATCCCAGGCAGAGAACACAAGCAGATACTGATCAATAAGGCGAAGTGATCAGTGTGTGAAAAACCTGTTTGCTTAAGAAGCCTCGAGTCCTGGGAGACCGAGTCTCTAGTCTTGCAAAGATGAAAAATAACATTTGGGGGGCAGACGAAAAGGCTCGAAAAATAAGGTGGTTGTTGTCAAGGTTGGCAACCTGAGGTCCACAGGACCCCACACAAAGGCTTGGCAGAGAGAACTGACTCCCACAAGTTGTCTCTGACCTTTACACCCATGCTATGTCAAGTGTTTCCCTCCCACTAGTGATGCTAATAAATGATACTTTTGGAAGCTAGGCATGACAATGGACATCCGTGATCTCAATGCTCAGAAAGCTGAGGCAGGAGGATCACGGTAAATTGGAAGCTGACCTGGGCTGCACAGAGAGACCCTGCCTTAAAACAAACCAAGAACACGTGGAAAAGAAGAGGAGGAGGAGGAGGAGGAGGAAGGGGAGGAGGAGGAGAAGGAGGAAGAGGAAGAAACCCTTTTGAACTCGACAAATAAGATAACCCAGTTTTAAAATGGGCAAAGGTTTTGAGTCAGTACTTTCCCAGAAAAAAAAATGTACTAATGACTACAGACCAATGAAAAAGCCTCACTTTCTAGGCCGGATTTCCATAACCAAGGACCAACCAAGGAAATGACATAAGGCAAGGATTCTTACTGACTTACTCAGGGTGTGAGGTCTCTTAGCAATAATCTCTGCAACGGCCAGGGTGATTTGCTTTTTTGTGGGAGAGATGGGCAGTGCTGGGAGTGGCACCCAAGGCCTCACACAGGATGCTGTTGAGTCAAATCCCCAAGACAAGCCAAAGAAAAAGGTGATGACAAACGACACACCAAGATGGTGTGCTGGCTAGTTTGGTGTCAGTTTGACATCAACCTAGACGTATCTGGGAAGAGAAAATGCCAACATCAGATTGGCTTGTGAACAGGTCAGTGGGGTGTCATCTTGATTAATGCTTGGCGTGGGAGGACCCTGTCCTTTGTGAGTGGCGTCACCCCTGGACTGGTGGTCCTGGATGGTAGAAGAAAGCAAACTGAGCAAGCCGTGGGGAACAAGCCAGTAATCAGCCAGCAGTCTGGCTTCTGCTCCAGTTTCTGCTTCCAGGTTCTTGCTTGAGTTCCTGCCCTGACTCGGGGAGTGAGATGGAGAGTGACCAGAGAGTTGTAAGACTAGATAAAACATTTTCTTCCCAAGTTGGCTCTGGTCCTGCTGTTTTATCATAGCAATAGAAACCTAACTGAGACAGATGGCTGTCATTAAAAACAAAAACAAACAAAAGTAGGCCTGGGGCTATAGCTCAGTCAGAAATGGATTACTTGCCTGAATCTGTCAGTGAAGAGCTAGGGGTGTGGCTCAGTGGGAAGAGAACTTGCTGGAATCTTCCAGTGAGGACCTTAGAGCTTGGCGTAGTGATGAGATACTTGCTAATGGGAATATAAAATAGAAATTGACAAATTATCTGATAGTTTCTCAAATAGTTAAAGAGAAGTAACCACATAACCCCTAGGTATGGTTTGTTTTTTGTTTTCAAGACAGTTTCTCTGTGTGACAGCCCTGGATGTCCTTGTAAAACAGGCTGGTCTTGAACTCACAGAGATCTGCTCGCCTCTGCCTCCTGAGTGCTAGGATTAAAGGCTTGGGCAAGTGTGAGTGATTGAGCGAGTGTGTGTGTGTGTGTGTGCACATGCGCGAACACACATACACACACTTCGTGAACCCCAGGGAGAGAAAAGCAGGTTATCTGTACTCAGGGGCGCTTGCCCTGATCAGCTGAACTAAAGGGTCAGAAATGAGTTACTTTCCTTTCTCAAGGTTTCTCTTCCTCTTCCTCTTCCCTTATTTTATTTTTTTAATTAAAAAAATGGGGGGGGGGTTGGAGAGATGGCTCAGAGGTTAAGAGCACTGTCTACTCTTCCAGAGGTCCTGAGTTCAATTCCCAGCAACCACATGGTGGCTCACAACCATCTGTAATAAGATCTGGCGCCCTCTTCTGGCCTGTGCATACATGCAGGCAGAACACTGTACATAATAAATAAATAAATCTTTTTTTTTATTATTTTTTTTGAGACAGGGTTTCTTTGTATTGCTTTGGAGCCTGTCCTGGAACTCACGCTGTAGACCAGGCTGGTCTCGAACTCACAGAGATCCGCCTGCCTCTGCCTCCCTTGTGCTGGGATTAAAAGTGTGCGCCAAGGCCTGGTGAATAAATAAATCTTTTTAAAAAAAATTTTTTTTTTTTTTGGTTCAGGGTCTCTTGCAGCCCAGGCTGGTCTTGAACTTGTTGTTGCTAACACTGGCCTTCAATTCCTGATCTCATATTCTCATGTCCCAAGTACTGAGAATTTAGGTGTGGGACGTTGTACTGGGCCTCTAGCTTTATTTGTGACAGCAAACAGTGAGAACACTTCAAGTGTCCAGTGACTGGTGAATGGTTAAACAGAGCAAATGCTGCTTATCTAAAGATGAAAGAGCGAGCTGGTGCAGGCTGTGATCTGGGTGAACTTTGAAAACACCACGCTAGCCGGGTGTGGTGGCTGTAAGCCCAGAATGTAGGAAGCTGAGCAGGGGGACCACAGATGAAGGCTGGCCTGGGCTGTACAATAAGACCCTTTCAAACAATAATGAAACAAGATAGTAATGGGGCTGGGGGAGGAGAAGAAGAAGCTAGTCGGTACAGTGCTTGGAGGACTTGAGCTCCATCACCAGAACCCATCCAGAGGGAAAGACGCCAGACAGAGTGCACACTTGTGAACATGGCTGAGGCGGAGACTGAGGAGCCCCGGCCTCTAACCAGCCAGCCTGGCCTTCGTGGCAAGTTCCAGGCCAGGGAGAGACTGTATCAACACCAAGATGGATGACACCTGAGGAATGACACTTGGGGTTGTCCTCTGGCCTCAGGAAGCACATGCATGCCTGTGCACTGTGGGAAAGAAGACAGACACGGAAGGCTGCGTATGGAATAATTCTATAATTCTATAATTCTATTCATGTGAACTATCCAGACCAACGAGCACGTCTGTACCTGTACCCTGTACCTGGCAGGGCTCAGGGACGCAGAATGATACTCAGTGGATGTTCAGTTTCTTTCTGAGATGCTAAAATGCTCCAAAGTCAGAAACAGGCGATGGCCATCCATGTACCGCTGTGAAGACTATGTTAAAAACAAAGCCGGGCGTTGGTGGCGCACCCCTTTATTCCCAGCACTCAGGAGGCAGAGGCAGGGGGATGTCTGTGAGTTCGAGGCCAGCCTGGTCTCCAGAGCGAGTGCCAGGACAGGCTCCAAAGCTACACAGAGAAACCCTGTCTCGAAAAACCAACCAACCAACCAAATAGACAAAAACACTGACTTGGGGATTCTTTTATATACTCAGTTGGGGATTGAACCAGAGACTTGAGCAAGCTAAGCATGTACTCCTTGTTGGAGGGGTGTCTCCGGCGCGAAGGCTTTACAGGGTTGTGTGGATGGTGCTTTTTTGTTTTGTTTTGCTGACAGGTTTTCACTGTGACAGGCAGGTTCTGCTCTCATTCATGACCCTTCCTGACCCAGCTGGGCTAAGATTATAGGTGTGTTCCTCCACGGCTGGTCAACTGGGTAGACTTCTAAAACAATTACATTGTGTGTCTTTCAGTTCTGTAACTTAATGCTATCGGATAGGGAAATGCACAAATGTAACTATGTACGGCTATTATTTGTTTTTTTGTGGTAAGAGCAACTAAAATCTTATTTCTCAGGAATCTTAGATACAATGTAATCCCTCCTGCCTTCATGTTATGCCTTAGCATCCTAGTCAGGATTTTTTTTTTTTTAAGACAGGGTTTCATTGTGTAGCCCTGGCTATTGTAGAACTCACTCTGTAGACCAGGCTGGCCTCGAACTCAGAGATCAGCCTGCCTCTGCCTCCCAAGTGTTGGGATTAAAGGTGTGTGCCAGCGCTGCCCAGTTCATACCTTAGTGACATTAGATTATTTTTATATTATTATTATTATTATTATTATTATTATTATTATTTTAGTGTTTTGAGACAGGTTCTTTGTGTAACAGTCCTAGCTGTTCTAGAACTTGTTCTGTAGATCACACTGGCCTTGAACTCACAGAGATCCATCTGCCTATACCTCCCAAGTGCTGGGATTAAAGGAGCGTGCCACCCACCTAGCTTGTTTTGAGTTTTTGTACAATTTTATTTGTTGTTGTTGTTATTTTGGTATTGTGTGTATGCTATGGCATGCCTGTTGGGGTCAAAGGTATTGTGGTTTGTTATTCTAGTGTGATATGCGTGTCATGGTGTGCCTGTGGAGGTCAGAGTTCAACCTACAGAGGCTTGTTCTCGCCTTCTGCCATGTGGGTTCCAGGGTTTGAACTCATGTCCTCAGGTTTGGCAGGAGGTGGCTTTGCCCACTGAGCCGTCTCACCACCCTCTTTTGCTTGTTTTCTTATTTTTTATTTTTGAGACAGGGTCTTGCTGTCCGGTACTTGTAGCAATCCTCTCCTGCCCGAGTTTCTGGAGATTATGGATGTGTGTCACAGTACCTTGCTCCTGGCTTTAGAGAGCACTGTATTCTAAAGGGATATTTTGTTTACTTATTTTTTATTTTAAATATGTGTGTATATATATGTGTGTTTATATACATACACACACATTTATGTGGATGTGGGCATATGTGTGGGTATACACACGTGAGTGCAGGTGCCCATAGAGGCCAGAAGAGGGCACTGAGTCTCCCCTGAACCTGGAGTAGAGAGTGAGTCCAACATAGGTGCTGGGAATTGAACTCAGGCCCCTCGTGACAGCAGTAAATGCTTTTAACCACTGTCTCTAGGGCCCCTAAAGGGAAATTCTTGAGCATGCACTGAGAAAGCACAGCAGGCTGTGAGTACCACTGTGCTGGAGAGAGTCACATGGCAGGCCCCAGGTGGCTTTTAGGGAGGTCCTGGCTACTGTCTGGGAGCCCAGCTCTTAGAGTGCTCCTACCATCGATTGACTGATGAGGTTGGTGCACTGTGCTCTGATGGAGAGTGCGGACAGTGCTCCATCACCCCACTTGCTCCCCTCCTGGGTTTTGGAGGTTCAGCCTGTGCCTGGCAGCGGTTCCTCTGTAGCGAGCTCCCAGTGGGCTGGTTTAAATGGGGGCTGCATCCGCGTTGGTGCATTTTTAATCCTAGGGGAATGGGGTAGTCAGTGTCAGCGCCATGGTGGGAGAGGGTAGACACCGGGGCAAAAGAGAACAACTCACTGTGTCTGCTTTTTGTAGTTTTCGATTCTGTTTTTCAATAAATGATTTCTATGTAACAGGCTTGGCTGTCCTGGAACTCACAGAGATGCGCCTGCCTCTGCCTCCCGAGTGCTGGGATTAAAGGCGTGCGCCACCATGTCCAGCCAAACCGTGTCAGTTTTGGGGCTGTGTTATTATGGTTTTTTCTTTTTAATGCCTTTTCTTATTTTATATATTTTCTACATTGTCACAACATTTTTTGAGATTATAATTGCCATCTTTCTCCGTCCCCTTGCTTTCCTCTAACCCTTCCCATGCCCTTTCCTACTCGATTTCAGATTCATGGCCACTTTTTCACTGATTGCTATTGTGTGCATATATGTATGTGTGCACACACATATATTCCTAAATATACCCCGTTCAGTCCGTGTGTTACTAGTGTATGTTTTCAGGGTTGACCCTTTGGTGCTCAAAACCCAAACTGGCGTGCTCTTCCTCAGGGAGATCCACCCTCCGATCCCAGCTTTCCTCAGTTGCCTGTGGTTCCTGGTGTAGGGCTGAGGCCTCATGGGCATTTCCCTGTCCACTTCAGCATTTCCACTGGAGTCTCTGTTGTTCAGCTCATGTTTGAGCAGTCACGTTGGTGAGACTTTATGGATTGGTTAAGCATTTATCCCCCCGTTCTACAGAATGTCGTCCTTTTCGGTGTGGCTGATCTCTGAAGGGCTGTTTCTTATTTTCTCATCAGGGCTGTAATCCCCTTGCACAAACTGGCCGGAGCAAGCTGCAGAACCAGAGGGCAGTCCTGAACCAGCAGATCCTGAAGGCTGTGCGAATGCGGACGGGAGCCGAGAACCTTCTCAAGTGGGTACCTCTGGCTTTGCTACCTTGCCCGGGAGCCCTGGCGCTCCTGAGGGCCTGTCTGTGTGATGGACATGCAGAGCCCGCACCCTTGGTGGGATCTTGCTTTTCAGCGTTGAGATTCCTTATCCTCCAGGGGCATCCGGACAAGTCCTTTCCCTGCCTAGAGCTTGGTCATGTTAGAGGCAGAGGTGTTTCGTCTACTCTGTGTTTGTGGAGAATCATGACAGAAAGTGGAATCAATCACAGCCGTGTGTGTGTGTGTGTGTGTGTGTGTGTGTATGAGAGAGAGACAGAGAGAGACAGAGAGAGACAGAGAGAGACAGAGAGAGAGAAGTGTGTGTGTGTGTGAGAGAGTTTGTGTGTGCAAGAGAGAAGAGAGAGAGAGTGTGTGTGTGTGTGTGTGAGAGAGAGAGAGAGAGAGAGAGAGAGAGGTGTGTGTGTGAGAGAGACAGAGAGAGAGACAGTGTGTGTGTGTTTGTGTGTGTGTGTGTGAGAAAGAGAGAGGGAGGAGTCCGTGTGTGTGAGAGAGATTGTGTTTGTGTGTGTGTGTGAGAGAGAAAGAGACAGACAGAGAGAGAGAGAGAGAGAAGAGAAGAGAGAGAGGAGTGTGTGTGTGTGAGAGAGAGTGTGTGTGTGTGAAAGAGAGAGAGAGACAGTGTGTGTGTTTGTGTGTGTGCGTGAGAGAGAGAGAAGAGTGTGTGCGTGAGAGAGTATATATATGTATATATTTTAAGATTTGTTTAATTTTATGTGTGTGAGTGTTTGCCTGCACGTATGTGTGTACACCATGTGATACTTGGTGACCACCCAGGCCAGAAGACGGTATTGCAGATCCCCTGGAACTGGAATTGCAGATAGCTGTGAGCCACCATGCCAGTGCTGGGAATGGAACGTGGGTCCTCTGCGAGAGCAGCCAGTGCTTTTAACTGCTGAGCATCTTTCCAGGCACCGCACCCCCCACCCTGCCTGCCCCCCAGTCATAGCCGTCTTGTTTGGAAGTCCAGTACTGTCTTAGCCTTTGCTTCTGGACATGACTCCCTTTTCCACTGCCCAGAGTTATGCCTGGTAGAGAGTCGGTGCTTGGTGGATGTGTGGGTAAGGGAGGGGAGGGGGAAAGCAAAGGACATTTCCGTCACCAATGTCTACCCTCCTCATGAGAGGAGCCATGGCAGGACATGGTTTCACATACCTGTGGTTTCAGCTACTTGAGGGCTGAGGCAGGAGGATTGCCCAAACCCCAGGGCAAAGCAGCAAAACCCTGTCTAGGAAAAACCGGATGGAGTTAATGAGAGAGGCAGAGGGGTTGGGCTGGTAACTATAAAATAGTTACCAAGCAGAGCTCTAAAAAGCTATACCTTAGTCTACACGGCTGTGAATCCACCCCACACCCTGGTGCAGTGTGCCCGCTCGCTTCTGTATACTAGAGTGCAGTTCCGCCCCTCAGAGGGCCACCTTTGAGTAGTGGTTCCCGCCTGCCATCTTATTGAGGCTGGGTCTCACTTTTGGCGCTTGGATCACACAACAAACTCAAGTCATTAGTATTTCAAGACCGGCGCTTCCCCCTGCCAACCCAGCTCCCAGCTCCCCACCCTCCAGCCCCCCACCCCACCCCCAGGCTTACAGGGTAGTTCTTTGGTCTCTTGTAGCCCGGGCCAGCCTAAAACTTGCTATGTAGTTAAGGATGATCTGGAACTCCTGATTCTCCTGCTTTCAACTCTTTGTGCGTGTGTGGGCATGCATCCGTATAACTTTGTGGAGTTTGTTCCCTCCTCCTGCTGCGTAAACTGCTGGGGACCCGAACTCATCTTGTCAGCCTTGGCGGTGAGTGAGCCAGAGCCTTTATGTGCTGAGCCACCTGGCCAGCCCTGCTTTGGAGTTTTTATAGCAGATACTAGGGCCGTTCTGCCTGCCTTGCTCTGTTGACAGAACGGCCCCTTGGAGGCCCGGGCCAGGCTCAATCAAATGGTCAGGTTGGCAGTTGAGTAACTGATAGGCGGAGGGTGGGGCAGGGTTGTAAATGATTCTCCCAGAGACTGATAAGTTAAACACCCCCCGATTAGAGAGGAAACCCTGAGGTACTTATTAATCTGACTCAATGCACCCCCATTTAGAGACTGTTGTTAGTAGAAACCCTGAGGTATTTATTAATGTGACTCAACACACTGACACCAAAGCTTCCTGAAATCAAGGAGGGCATCGGGCCACCTGGCTGCCACTACTAGTAGCTGGTAATTACTGTCATCCTTTGGGCCTGCCTGTCCTAGCCTCAGGTTGCTAGGTGTCCCACTAAGGTTCCTCGATGAGGACAGTTGCACTGTGGGCAAGAGGAACTTTGGGGAAAACATCCCAGTCAGTGCAGGCTTGGAAGCGAGCGTCTCTGCCTTTGACTGCGTGGGCCACCATGACTGGCAGGTGCTGTGAGTGGGGAGGTTTCATGTCCCGTAAGGTCCTCCCCTTCCCTGAGTCAGCCAGGAGTCGGTGAGCTTCCTAGAGCTTGGTGGGAGAGAACTGGCACTCTGAAGCACCGCTCCAGGCTGGGCACTGGCCTCTTACTTCCTGTCCCTCCCTTGAGAAAAGGTGAGGCAGAAACCTAATAGTAGTTATGAGATGGAGAGATTGCAGCAAGTTACCAGGTCGTTCGGTTTTAATTAACTAGTTCTTTGGTCAGAGGACAGGCTGTTTAGCCATTCTGGTTAACCCTCCAGATGGCTTTCCACTGCTAGTTAGATTAAATCAGGAAAGCCTCACTCTGAGACTGCTGTTCAGTGTGTGTGCTGGGGAGGGAAGGGCCTGGGCTCCATGCTGGGAGCTATGGGAGTATTGGGCCGTTCTGCCTGCCTTGTTCTGTTAGTATGCAGCATGTAGCCCAGGCTGGCCCGGAAGTTGGGCGATCTGTCTCAGCCTCCTTAGCAATGCTATTACAGACATGTATCACAGCGCCCAGGCCTTTTCTTTTCTTTCTTTTTTTCCTTCCTTTCCTCCCTCCCTCCCTCCCTCCCTCCCTCCCTCCCTCCCCCTTTTGTTTTAAGACAGGGTCTCACTGTGTAGCCTTGGCTGGCCTGGAAATCACTGTGTAGGCTAGGCTGGACCTTGAAGTTGTAGTGATCCTCCTGCCTCTGCCTCCCCAGGGCTGGGATTGAGGTGTTTGTTGTCCCACCCAGGCTTCATGTATGGGTAAGCACTCTGCCAGTTGAGATGCAGTCCCAGCCCTGTCTTTTTGTTTTGCTTTTGTTGAGAAAAAGAGTCTTACTTTGTAGCCCTGGCTGGCCTGACGCAGGATTTTTAGGCCTGTACCACCATGCTAGGGTTTTAAAAATCTTAGGATCACTGAACTTGTAAACATTGGCAATCAGTTAACCGGTGAAAAACAACACACTGACAGCCAAGCAAATAAGTCACGAGCCTTCAGTTCACTTTGTGATGGCCCAAGGGTCAGGCTGGGGTTGCCCTGGCTGTAGCGAGGTTAATGACTGCTCAGGTCAGTTCCTAGGGGTTCAAGTGTGGCTGTGCAGTGGGATACCTGAGTCCCCTTGGCTTCAGACTGAGGCCTGATCCTGGACCTGACTTTTTCCCACACCGGGGACATATCTGATGCCTTAGCTAACGGTCTGTATGGGGCACAGGGTGGCAACTCACCCTCCACCCAGCCACCATGCTTGGATCCCTGGCAGAGTGGGACATAGGAACAGTCTGGCAGAAGAAACTGGAAGAGTAGACGGCTTGCCAAGTTGGTTAAGCTGTCCTGACATGGTCTCCAAAACATGTGAGAGACACGGAGTCAGGGTGGAGTCAGTCCTCAGAGGGACAGTTTTACTGAAAGGTTTGGAAGGAAATGAAATTACTCTAAACCAAAAATGAAGAGCTGATGTGGTCCAATTACAGAGCACTGGCGTGCCATCCCCAGCACCACACAAAAACAAATAAGGACTCATGGATTACAATGTGAAATTCCCATTTATTTTTGCATTGGGCATTTCAGTGCTGTGACAAATATCTGAAAAAAAAAACAAAACTAAAAAACAAAACCAATATCACCTGGATTTAACCAGGTGGTGGTGGGTGGCACCCAACTTTAATCAGCACTCAGGAGGCAGAGGCAGGTGGATCTTTGTGAGTTGAGGCCAGCCTGGTCTGCAGAGCAAGTTCCAGAATAGCCAGGGCTACACGGAAAAACACTGTCTCAAAAAAACAACCAAAACCAAAGCAGAACAACAGCAGCAAAAAAAAAAAAAAAAAAAAAAAGAGGCTGGATTCTGGATTTAGTTAGCTCCTTGGAGTTTCAGTCCGTGGTCAGCTGGATCCTAAGGAAAGGAAGACTACCCTGTATCAGGAGCATGTGCCCAGAGCAGACAGGACAGGGGACAAGATAACATCTTTCAAAGGCATGCACCCGATGGCCTTTCTCTAACCAGGCCCCACACCCTAATGTTCCCACCACTGTCCTATAATGGGGTCACGTTACGGCCCCATCAGTGGGTTAATATTGATGAGGTCAGAGACTCGTGATCCAGCCGTTTCTTCAGATCCCCACTTCTGAGTGTGGCTTGAAGAACAAGCCTTCAACATCAACCTTTGGGAAATACTTCTTCCCCAAAGCAAATAATCCTTTTGAACTTGAGGCAGAGGGGCCATCGTCACATGGGACCGTTGCATGGTAGCCAAGGCACCTGTAAGCCCAGGCTGGGATGCAAGAGACCTGCTCTTCTTTTGCTTTGTTTTTTTCAAGACAGGGTTTCTCTGTGTAACAGTCCTGGCTGTCCTGGAACTGGCTCTGTAGAGCAGGCTGGCTTCGAACTCACTGAGATCCGCCTGCCTCTGCCTCTGCCCCTCGAGGGCTGGGGGCTGGGATTACAGGCGTGTGTCAACTTGTCTCTTAAAAGAAAAAAAAAAAAAGGCCGGGCATTGGTGGCGCACGCCTTTAATCCCAGCACGTGGGAGGCAGAGACAGGCGGATCTCTTGTGAGTTCGAGGTCAGCCTGGTCTACAGAGCGAGTGCCAGGACAGCCTCCAAAGCTACACAGAGAAACCCTGTCTCGAGAAAAAAGAAAAAAAGAAAAACAAAAAAAGACCCCAGAGGCTCCAAGTTGCAGTTGTGTGTTCGGTGGTTGAAGAAAGTAGTTGGCTGTAGTGTGCCCGCCCCTATTGTTCTCTTAGCTTGACTTCTCCGAGAGCGTTAACTGTGGGGTCTTCTCATTCTACGTGGTTCTTACAGCATGCACATGCTCTTTCCCTTGTGACTCGGGTCATGGAGAGTTGTGGTGGCATACTTTTTTGGGCTGGAAAGGGCCAAGACACTTTTTGCATGATGCCTCTCAGACTTGGGTTCAGTTGCTAGGCTACAGCCTCCGAGAGAGACGCACACCTGGGTCACTGCTGTAAAACGGCCACCTTCCTCCGAGAAGGTCCATAGAAGATGTTTGTTATTACTCAGAAAAGCAGCCTTGGTGTGGGTATAGGAACTGATGAACCCAAGTCTCCATCCCTGCTCCCTGACCAGGGCCAGATGGTTCCAGATTTGTCCAACCTCTAGGCAAACCCAGAGACGCTGGGAACATCTGCCATCTTGCTTAGTTGTGCGGTATCTGAGAGTGTGCTTCCTCCACCAGTGAGTGGAAGAGAAACCTCACCTGTTCTAGAAATAGCTCAAACCTTAGGATTAATTTCTGAGTCATCTTTGTAACCAAAGGTCAAAAAGTTCTCCAGAACCAGACCTCTCCTGGCTGCCAGCATCTAATGAAAATCTAATTGTTTTAGTTTCATCTATTAAATGTTTCTCCCCACCCTAAGCCTCTTCCTTCCTTCCTTCCTTCCTTCCTTCCTTCCTTCCTTCCTTCCTTCCTTCCTTTTTGTTTTTTTGTTTTTTGTTTTTTTCCAGACAGGGTTTCTCTGTGTAGCTTTGGAACCTGTCCTGGCACTCGCTCTGTAGACCAGGCTGGTCTCGAACTCACAGAGATCCGCCTGCCTCTGCCTCCCGAGTGTCGTGTCGGGATTAAAGGCGTACACCACCAACGCCCGGATGTCCTAGCATCTTTACCAAATTCTGTGGACCATAAATGTACAGGTACGAGCTGGGTTGTGATGGTGCACGCCTTTAATCCCGACACTCGGGAGGCAGAGGCAGGAGGATCTCTGTGAGTTTGAGGCCAGCCTGGTCTACAGAGCAAGTGCCAGGACAGCCAGGAGTGTTTCACAGAGAAACCCTGTCTCAAAAAACAAAACAACAAAAAAAGCACAGGTATATTTTTGCATCACCGGTTCCTTTCCTTTCTATGTCCTCATGTTAATCGACACCATGCTGTGCCAATTGCTCTGGCTCTGTAGTGACCTGACCATCCATCCATCTGCCTCTGCCTCTGCCTCCCAAATGCTGGGATTAAGGCGTGTGCTACCACCGCCTGGCTGCAGTGACTTAAATCAGGTAGCACAAGTCCTCCAACTCTGCTTTACTTTCTCAGAATCATTTTGGCTCTTTTTGGTTCTCTGCAGCTCCATATAAATTTTGGGTCCCCTTCTCTATATTTCCCTCTACCCCCCACACACACACCCCACTTTCTTCTGTGCTTTACTCATGCTGGAGTACTTACTCTACCACTGGGGTTGTTAGTTAAGCGGGGTTGGTGGCTCAGCCTGTCACTTCAGCCCTTCTGATGATGAGGAAGGAAGGAAGGAAAGAAAAAAGGGAGGGGGGAAAGAAGGGGAGAAAGCTGTAACAAGCCTTTCTCCGTCCCTCCAGCTCCTAAATAACGGCACAAACACTTCTTATTAATTAGGAAAGCCCAGCCTACAGCTTAGACTTGTCCCATTAGCTCTTATAACGTAAATTAACCCATTTTGATTCATCTCCATGTTACCACGTGACTCGTGGCTTTTGCCTCTCTTCCTGCATGTTGGTTCCCTCTCCACCTTTCTTCTCCCCAGAGCTCTCTTTGTCCACAAGCCCCTGCTATACCTCTTGCCTAGCTATTGGTCATTTAGCTTTTTATTAACCAATCACAGGGACAGACACATCTTCACACAGTGTAAAGGAATATTCCACAACATTTCTCCCCTCTTTGTCTAAATAAAAAAGAAAGGTTTTAACTCTCACGCAGTAAAATCATGTACAATAAGAACAATTATCAGATAAGAATTACATTCACAATGTCCAGTCCATTTGTATTTGGCAAATTTAGAGAAAATATTATATTATCTATCCTATCTTAGTCCAAAGCTTTATACCTAAACCATTTTCTCCATAACTTGTATTACCACCCTAAAAATATCTTTTTAGACCTTAAAACAATTTTTTTTAGATAAACAACTTAAGCTTTCATGTTTCTTGTCTGTTCTTTCTGCCTTCTGGTGGCTCCACCCTTCTTCTCCCCAGAGCTCTCTTTGTCCAGAAGTCCTTGCTATACCTCCTGCCTAGCTATTGGCCATTTAGCCTTTTATTAAACCAATCACAGTGACAGACACATCTTCACACAGTGTAAAGGAATATTCCACAAGAAGGAGCAGTAAAAGTGTGAGTTGGAGCTGGGCAGTGGTGGCACACACCTTTAATCCCAGCATTTGGGAGGCAGAGGCAGGTGGATCTCTGTGAGTTCCAGGCCAGCCTGGTCTACACAGAGAAAGCCTGTCTCAAGTTTGGCTTGGGAGTGTGCCTCAGTGATACAGAACTTGACTTGCATGAACAAAGCCCTGGGTTCATCCCTAGCACTGTGTAAAGGAAGAGAAAGAGAACGTAAGAGTGAATGACTTTACTGCTTTGTTCAGAAGAGTGATTGATCAGTCTTTCACCAGCCAGTAAGCGATGGTAGCGCCCAGCGTTCATAGACAGATGCTCTTGTATAGTCTCTCTTTTGAAAGGTATCTATTTATTATTATTATTATTATTATTATTATTTTGTTTTTCAAGACAGGATTTCTCTGTGTAACAGCTCTGGCTGTCCTGGAACTCACTGTGTAGACCAGGCTGGCCCTGAAACTCAGAGGACCACCTGCCTCTGCCTCTCTAGCGCTTAGATTTAAGGTGTGTGCCACCATGACCAGCTATCTATCTATCTATCTATCTATCTATCTATCTATCTATCTTTCTTTCTATCTATCTATCTATCTATCTATCTATCTATCTATCTATCTATCCACCTATTTATTTGAGCAGTCTCATTATATAGCCCTGGCTGACTGGCCTGGAACTCACTATTTAGACCATGCTGGCCTGGAACCCCCAGAGAGCTGCCGGCCTTTGCCTCCCACGCTGGTGTTGAGGATATGTACCAGTCACACCTGGCTAAGATTTGTGTTCTTTTTGTTGTGAGTGTGTGTGTGTGTGTGTGTGTGTGTGTGTGCGCGCGTGCACGTGCGTGTGTGTATGATGTGTGTGCACATGAGTGCTGGTGCTTGAGGGAGCCAGAGTGTCAGATCCTCCTGGAGCTGAAGTGACAATGGCTGTGAGCCCCCTGATTTGGGAGCTGGGAATCCAAGCTGGGTCCTCTGCAGGAGCAGCACACACTCTTAACCACGAGCCATCTCTCCAGCCTTGTGGGTGATCATATTCATAATCTAAGTTTTGTTTTGATTTATCTTCTGGTGAGACAATCACACTCTGTAGTCCAGCCTGGCCCCAAACACTCAGTCCTCCTGTCTCTGCTTCCCAATTGTTAAGGAGATCATTTGTGACCTGTGTGACGAGAGCAGGTTTTGTTTGGTTTTGGTCTCTCAAGGCTAATTCCTTTCGAGGATTTCTCAGGATTGATGCTCAGAAGCTTGCAGTGTCGCTAGCCACGTCCCAGGTCCATTTGTTGGCTGGTGTGGTCAGGATAGCCCAGGGTCTCTGAGGTAGCTTATCTGATTGCATCTAATAGTTACCCCTGAGATTCCTTGTAGGAATGACTCAGCAAGGACACCGACTGAAAGTCTCTCTCTCTCTCTCTCTCTCTCTCTCTCTCTCTCTCTCTCTCTCTCTCTCTCTCTCTCTCCAGAGTGGCCACAAACCAGAAGGTGCGGGAACAGGTTCGCCTGGAGCTGAGCTTTGTCAACTCAGACCTGCAGATGCTGAAGGAGGAGCTGGAGGGTCTCAACATTTCCGTGGGAGTGTACCAGGGCACCGAGTGAGTGAGCAGTGCTTTCCAGACGCTCTCTGTGCCCGAGTGTGTGTCTGCGTCCAGCATGCTACTCGGAACTGGTGTAGTGGACCAGGCAGCACCGCTGGGGTGAAAGGGATGAACCTGTGAGGTTTGAACGGAAAGAACTGGAATGTGGACTGAAGGCCAAAAAGCATAAACTGCTTTAATGTACATACTTTACTCTGAAAAGTGGGGAGCCCATCCAAATTCCCTTACAAGATGGTGCAATGGGGACCCTTCAGAAATGGACCCTGCTAAAATACCTGAGAAGTGAATACTGAGATTCAAATCATTCCTTAGGGAGTATTTGAGGTGGGGCACTCAGGAAAGCTCAGAGATTCATTTCTCTGCTCACTGTAGGTGAACTGTGGAGGGTGGGGTGGAGAAATATCCCATATTTAAGAAGAAATAACATGGTAGCTTGGGGCAATAATCCCAGCTATTCAGTAAACTGAGACAGGGGGAATCATGAGTTTGAGGCCAGCTCAAGGTACATAGCAGGATACTGTGTCAAAGTGAACATAAAGTGGTCAGGAGATGTAGCTCAATGGTGGAGCCCCTGCCTAGAATCCCCCAGTGAGGGGCTGGGGGCGTGGCTCAGTGGTGGAGCCCCTGCCTAGAATCCCCCAGTGAGGGGCTGGGGGCGTGGCTCAGTGGTAGAGCCCCTGCCTAGAATCCCCCAGTGAGGGGCTGGGGGTGTGGCTCAGTGGTAGAGCCCCTGCCTAGAATCCCCCAGTGAGGGGCTGGGGTGTGGCTCAGTGGTAGAGCCCCTGCCTAGAATCCCCCAGTGAGGGGCTGGGGGCGTGGCTCAGTGGTAGAACCCTGCCTAGAATCTCCCAGTGAGGGGCTGGGGGCGTGGCTCAGTGGTAGAGCCCCTGCCTAGAATCTCCCCAGTGAGGGGCTGGGGGCGTGGCTCAGTGGTAGAGCCCCTGCCTAGAATTCCTGGAGAGATACCAGGTAGCTCAGTGGTAGAGTGTTTTCTTAGTTTGTACAAGGCCCATTCCTAAGTGTCACAACAAAACAAAATCACCAAAATATCCCAAGAAGTTTTCATGCTTTTTGCATGGGGAAGCTGTGCCTTCTCAAGACTGAGTGGAAACAAGAGATGGTCCTGGACTAACAGAAGGAAGACGCTAGAGAACTCTGAGTCACCTTGGAACGTGTGTTTCCTAATACTAGTCCTTGTGTGTCACCTGGGGCATTTCTCAAAAGTAGAGACAAGCATTCATACCTGGAACCCTGCTGTGACACCTGTGTTTGTCAGGCTTACCTGTGGGCTCCTAGGGCAGTTTCAAAACCCCAGTGAGAACAAACAAACACCAACAACACTCCCCAGCCCCGCCCCTCTGCAAGATTCTTTTAGCCTGTGCTCTGGTGTTAGATTCTAGTGTTTTGTTCATGAGGGCTGAGAGGCTCAAGCACCCCAGGCAGCGTAGTAGCATGGTCTGGGCTGTCGAAGAGCGCAGGTGTTCTTCCTACAAAGATAGGTGCTTCCAGCTCGTGTGGCCACTCCTCACGGTTGGTTTCAGTTAATTTCCTGGGTCACGGGAAACAGTAGAGGGACCTGGGGATTCCAAGTGACACCTTGCTTGTTTTCCAAGTGCACAGTCTCTTTCTTAGTACCTTAGATTTTTTTTTTTTCAACGCTTCTGTGAGGTAGGCAGGGAAGTCGTGATCTCAGTGTGCAAATGAGAAAACTCAGCCACAGAAAGTCAAGTTAGTGCCACCCTGGGGTCGAAGGTCCCCTAGTGTCTTCAGTGTATCTGGTTCCTCTCCCACGGGGGCAGTCGCTGCCCTGCATGAGGTGAGCACAGGAGGACTGGGGGGCCCTCAAACAGTGAGACCCAGACCTACCGGCTTCCACTGGGGTTCAGTCTCCTGCGGGGGCCGCATACCTGGGTTGAGTCTCACCGGCCTTTAGTCCATTGTGCCACAGAGGTGGTTTCGGCTTTCAGCCACGGTCCACTCAACCCTGCCCAGCATTCCTGGCCTTCTCTCTGGGCCCAGCTCAGCGGTCCATGGAGGTCTCTTGTTACAGGTCAAAGAGCTAAATCCTTATTTGCAAAAACACAACACTTCCTTCTGGCCCTACCCTTAGGAATGTAGGGAGCATTCACAGGTCAGTCTGTGGGGTGACAAAGTGGCCTTTGGGGGGGATGTACTGTTGCACATGGTATGACATGGCCTAAAAGAAGAGTGAGCTGAGCTGAGCTGAGAGCCCGGGTTCTATCATGGAGATATATTGGGCGGGGACACCACAAGCACACAGACACACACACACACACACACACACACACACACACACACACACACACAGACAGACACACAGACACAAACACACACACACACACACACACACAGACACACACACACGCTGTGGCGATGAGCAGAGGAGGGAGATCGGGTGTGTCAAAATGCATGTGGAGACCAGTGAGGACCCCAGACACGAGCCTCGAGCACTTGGGCCGTCTTATATTAACACCCCCCACACACACTTGTCCATTGAGGGCTAAGACAGAGACGATTTGGACCCACACAGTAGGGGCCTGGTGAGTTAGGCTGATGTTTGATTTCTTCAGACACAAGGAAGGAAGGGTGCTGGGTTGACCTAGATCTAGGGTTCAGGGACCTCAGCTGGCTGTTGAGGCAAGGCCATGGGTGTGAAGGGGCTGCTGGGGTGTGTTGTTCACGGACCCTTTTGTGTTCTTATAGGGAGGCCTTCGCCATCCCTTTGATTCCTCTGGGCCTGAAGGAAACCAAAGAAGTTGACTTTTCGATCGTCCTCAAGGTAAATCTCAAACGGAGGGCTCTGGGCTCAGCGTGGAAACGATGATGTACTCTTTGCAGTGACTTTAGGCGCTTCTGTGATTCAAGTGTCAGTTGACATCTGTGAGGTGACCCCAAGGCCTCACTTGGCCGCTTACCATGAGAATTTTGTGTATTCATTCCTCCGAAACTCTCGCTGTCATCTCTGGTGGCTTCTGCCACCCTGTCCATCCCCACTGTTGTCTGGGACTGGAACCCAGGACCTTCTGCATGGGGCAAGCACTCTACAGAGAGCTGTGTTTTTAGTCTGTCTTCGGTGACTTTGTAGCTCCTTCTGTGTGCCTGACAAAAGGCAGATTGTACTCTCTATTTTAGTGTCTTTATTTGCAAAGAAGTTTTTAAATTTACATTTATGTATGCATATATTTATTTGTGGGTGTTGTGTGAATGTGTATGTTTATTGTATGTGTATGTGTGTCTGTTGTGTGTGTGTATGTGTTTTCTCTGTGTGTGTATGTGTTTTCTCTGTGTATATGGGTGTGTGTGTGTATGTGTGTGTGTATGTGTGTTCTCTGTGTGTGTATGGGTGTGTGTGTATGTGTGTATGTGTTTTCTCTGTGTGTGTATGGGTGTGTGTGTATGTGTTTTCTGTGTATGTGTGTTTTCTCTGTATATGGGTGTGTGTATGTGTGTGTATGTTTTTTCTCTTTGTATGTATGGGTGTGTATGCGTTTTTCTCTGTGTGTATGGGTGTTTTCTCTGTGTGTATGGGTGTGTGTATATGTGTGTATGTGTGTTCTCTCTCTGTGTGTATGTGTGTGTGAATTTGTTTTCTGTGTGTGTGTGTGTGTGTTTGTTCGTTTTCTCTGTGTGTATGGTTGTGTGTGTATGTGTGTGTTGCAGACAGGTGGATATGCAAACCTTTATGGGTGTGTGGAAGTCAGAGGACAATTTGCAGTTGGTTCTTTTCTTCCATCATCTGGGTCCCAGGAATAGAACTCAGGTCGTTAGGTTTGGCAGCCTTTACCCCCGGCACCATCTTGCTGCTCTTTTTCTTTGAGACAGTCTCACTGTGTAGCCCAAGATGGAACTCACATGCATGAGGTGCCCTTGGAGGACAGAGGGCATAGGGTCCCCTGGATCTGGAGTGAGGGGTGGCTGCAAGCCACCTCATGTGAGTGCTGGGAACCTAACCCAGGTCCTCGTAAGTGCTCTTAACCTTGGGGCCATCTCTGGCTGCTCAAGAGTATCTTTGAAGAACAATTTGTTAATAAAACATCTTTATTTGACCTCTGTCCTCAGAGACTTTCATCTCTGAACAGAGGCATTTAAAATTGTTACTGTTATTGTTAGGGTTGGTGTGGATATTTACGTGTGTGTGTGTGTGTGTGTGTGTGTGTGTGTGTGTGTGTGTGTGTGTGTCCACTGTGCATGCAATATTGGTAGCAGCCAGAAGAGGGCCACAGATTTCCCGGAACTGGAGTTAGAGGTGGTTGCAAGCCGCCATGTGGGTGCTGGGAAATGAACCCGGGTCTCTGGCAAGAACAGCTCTTAGCTACTGAGTCATGTGTGTCTCCAGCCCCTGCAGGGTTTTGTTTGTCTGTTTTTTAGACAGGGTTTCTCTATGTAGCCCTGGTTGTTCTCACTTTGTAGACCAGACTGGCCTGGAAGGCGAAGATCCCAAGGGCTGGGATTAAATATGTGTGTGTGGTGGGGGAGGGTACCCCAGTTGGAGAAGGGTAGGTCGTAGCAGTTTAGGACACAAGGTTATCAAAAACTTGATTTTCTGGGAGGAAAACACCTGAGCAGCGGCCGCCTTCTGCAGTCCTTTCACAGGGTATTGAACTTCTGACTGACCTGTTTGCTCTGGGGAGCTCTAGGCAGTGTTGGAAGGAATGTCTTCAGTTGTGTTTGTGGCTTTGCTTCTTTAAGATTTAGCTTGGTGCCAGAGTTACAAGAATGCAGGCATTTTTAAAGGCCATTCGTGTTATAGAAACCTGGGGATTTTATGGCCTCTGCAGAGATCCAAATAGGTCATGTGCCAAATTCCACATTAAAGGGAGTAAAAAAGAAAAATCCCATGTTGTGGACATGGCCAACCATTGCTCAGCTGAGGTTCCCAACCGTGTCATTTTGGTCTAAAAGGGAGCCTGCCGATGTCAGTCATGCAAACATGAGACCAGTTAGCAGACTTTCCATTTTCTACATTCCCCATTTATGCTTGAGAGAAACTCGGATACCATAGGCGGGGCCAGTGAACTTAATCCAGGCAGTTCCATTTCAGACCTGACCTGTGTTTCCTTGGAATGTTAGGTCATGCGAACTTCAAGATGTGATTTGCTCTATTTAACGACATCTTTAAAGTAGCCACAGTCATTAGCAAGCACCACCAGGGGCTGGAAGATGGACCTTAGTAAAGAGGGCTGCCTGGCGTGAAGACCCTGGGTTCAGCCGGGCTGTGGTGGAGCACTGGGGAGACAGAGGCAGGCGGTTTTCTGTGAGTTCGAGGCCAGCCTGGTCTACAAAAGCTAGTTCCAGGGCAGGCTCCAAAGCCACAGAGAAACCCTGTCTCGAGAAAAAAAAAAAAAAAAAAAAAAAAAAAAAAAAAAGGAAGAAAGAAAGAGAGAGAAAACCAACTCTCCCTCTCTCGGAAGCCAGGGAGCTTGGCAGTTAGGGTGGAAGTTTACGCACTCTCTCTGCTCTGCTGGACCAGTGACTGGGTTGGTCTTGGACAGGCAACTACAGCTTCGGTGGGTTCATGAGTGCATGGGCTCTGTTGACTTACCTTATCTCTTTTTTTCTACAGGATTTTATCTTGGAACATTACAGTGAAGACAGCTATTTGTACGAAGATGACATTGCAGACCTTATGGACCTGCGGCAGGTAAGTGCGGGGAGTCAGGACATCCCATGACTGACTCTTACAGCCTTAGGGAGTCCAGTATGCTGGGCACAGAAAGGAGCTCTCAGGTCATCCAGGGCACTTGCTGTACCAGAAAACCGTAGCAGGGGTGAGACCTGCCCATGTTGGGCCCAGGCTGGATCCCAGGATTCCTCACTCTGTCTCTGTCGGCTCTGCTATCTCTCCTTGAGTTCATGACCCCCACAGCAAGGTATCTGAGTGTTCAGGCATGGGTCCTGGGCCACGATTCTCACCTTGCTGATGTCTTCCTTTCCAGGCTTGTCGAACACCCAGCAGGGACGAGGCAGGGGTCGAGCTGCTCATGTCTTATTTCATCCAGCTGGGCTTTGTGGAGAGCAGGTTTTTCCCGCCCACCCATCACATGGGGCTCTTGTTTACCTGGTAGGTGCTCTCTGGGGTCCCCTCTGCTGTGTCCTCCCCATTCTGACTGTGGCGCTTGCCTAGCAGGTTCCAGGGGCTGGGTCTGTCTGTGAACTGCTGTTTGTGTACAGACCCAGAGAAGGGAAGCTGCCACTGTGGCCTCTTGCTTCTCAAAACAAACAAGCCTCGAAAAGGGGGCCGTTTTGTGTGTGTGTTCATTTTGTCATTGAGGGAAAACCAGAGCCCCTCAGGTGGAACCAATGAGAAGCAAGACAAAAAAAAATTTTTTTTGAGAAGATTCTTTTTTCATACAGAGCAGGGACGAGGCGGGGTTCCAGGGGCTCATGTCTTACTTCATCCAGCTGGGCTTTGGGAAGAGTTTTTCCTGCCCACCCGCCACATGGGTGGGGCTCTTGTTTACCTGGTAGATGGGTGTGAACTGAAACTGAGTCTGATCCCAGTGACAAGGGCATCGAAAAGAAAGACGGGCTTTCACTATGTAGTCCCAAGATCCTCTTAAACGGACCTCAAACTGGCTGCCGTCTTCCTGTCTCTGCAGCCCAAGTGCTGTGATTATAGATGTACCCCCGGAAGCAGATCTTAAAACTTGAAACAAAGCTTTTGACTCTTTTCCATGATTATTTAAAGATTAATATAGTTCCTTGAGAAAGGTTCTTGATAGGTGGCCCAGACAGTCAAACTCACAATCCTCCTGCCTCAGCCTAGAGAGGGGGCCAGGAAGATAGGCAGGAGCCACCAGGTCTGGCTTGTGGAGATTTTTTTTTTTTTTTTTTTTTGCTGCAAACTGCACGAGGCTTTATTGTAATTTAAAGAGCTAACCCCAAGTTAGCTCGGGTCTTTTGTCCACCCACCATGGCGGTTGGCTACAAAAGACAGTTTGAACCGGCTGCTGAGAGATCTTGTAGGGCAGTGTAAGGGGAGTGTCTAGGGGTACGCACAGGCTCACGATTGGTGTGCCCCTTGCCCTGTGTTGATTGGTCAACTGGTTGTTATGGCCCATAGGCCCTCCCAGGGTGGTTGCTATGCTCTGTTCGGGGATTTTTTTTTTTTTTTCCTTTTTCTGTTGAGATAGTTCTTTCTGTATAGCCCAGGCTGGCTCCAAATTCATGGTCCTCCTGCCTCAGCCTCCCAAGTGCTGAGAAGATGGGTTTGAACCCCATACAATCAGACCTGTCATCTTGCTTGGAAACAAAAGCCTGATTGTCTGTGCATCTTTGAATTTCATATGAGAAGTGAGTTTCTCTTCTCGTGTGCCCAGAAGTGGCGTTAATTAGCCAAGTCATCTGTATGACCGGGACCTGTTTGTTTTCCATAGGTATGATTCCCTCACCGGGGTTCCGGTCAGCCAGCAGAACTTGCTGCTGGAGAAGGCCAGCATTCTGTTCAACATGGGAGCGCTGTACACCCAGATTGGGACCCGCTGTAACCGGCAGACACAGACTGGGCTGGAGAGCGCGGTGGATGCCTTCCAGAGAGCTGCAGGTACGAATCCTCCCCAGCAGCCGAGCTACGGTCTCGGACCCGCCAGGTGGCACCGATGGTGCTGCTTCTGTCCCCAGACTGAAAAGAGTCTTGCTCAGGTCCTCTGTAGACCCACCAAGTACTCATGCCTTACAAGTCTGACCAGAGCTGGGGGCGCGGCTCCAGAGATTGCCTAGCTTGAGGGAGCCCCTACGGTGAATCTATAATATCACACACACATGGAGGAGGAAGCAGTGACTGCGTAACCTCTTTGTCAGGTTGGCATCACGTGATCTCAGTCAGCAGGGCTCGAATGCACAGGGAGACTTGTAGTTAATGATTAATCTTTCCCAGGTGAGTGGCTTCAGTGATGGCCGGGAATAGTTCTCAATGATGGGAATACAGGCGCTTGCCCTCACTAGTGAAGATGTAGCCTTTAGAATTTTCTATTACTTGTTACTATACAGGTCCATACAGTAATCTGTGTCTAAGGGGACATGTTCCAACACATGCCTGCGTGAAACTAAAAACGGTTCTGAAGCCTGTATGAGAGCTGGGGTCGGAGCTCAGGGACAGGACATTTGCCTAGCAAGGGTGAGGCTCTAGGTTTGACCCCCGTGATGCAGACAAATGAAGGGGATGGGGAAAGGAGGAGGAAAGAAAGACAAAAGAAAGAATCCCTGTATATTGTCCACATCTGAGACAGATTGGGCACAGTCAGAGATTAGCAACCAACAATAAAAGAGACCAATGATAACCATACAATGTGATAAATGTTATGGATTGCTTGTTTCTGGAATTTTCCATGCAATATCCTATTACAGTTGGCTGAAGGTAACTGAGCCAGAACAAAGCTGAACCTCAGATAAAGGGAATTACTGTTATTATCTACACTTCTGTATTACTGCTTAACCGGCCATGTTTGCAAAGCCTGCGGTGGCTGATTTCAGAGCCGCCGGGTAACATGCACCATGAGCCTGCTGCTTCTGGCCTTCTCAGAGACTGACGAACACTCCCAGCTGCTTTTTCTACAGTGCTGGGTGCGGAACTTGTTTTGTCGTCCAGGTTGGCCTGGAACTTGGGGTCCTCCTGCTAAGAGGACAGATGTGAGCTGCCACAATCGGCTTTTTTTCTTTTTTGGTTTTTCGGGACAGGGTTTCTCTGTGGCTTTGGAGGCTGTCCTGGAACTCACTCTTGTAGACCAGAGCTGGTCTCAAACTCACAGAGATCCACCTGCCTCTGCCTCCCGAGTGCTGGGATTAAAGGCATATGCTACTGCCCAGCTTTTTCTCCCCATGACCCTTAAAGTTCAGCCTGTTATGAACCAGAATCAGGGACAAAGAAGAAAACTAGCTTAGCACCAAGCTTTAAGGGCTGGGTCATGAGAGTTGGGACAGCGGGCCAGCCTGGCGCTGATGGAGGTATCAGAGGGCTCTGTGTTGCTCCTGTCTAGTGGGCCCTATGTCTGCAGAATGGAAGGCAATAATGACAGTTGGATGTAGACCACAGGGTGACCCTCCAAGAAGCCAGTTTGAGAGCTTTTTTTTTTTATTCCTTTGAGAAATAGTCACTAGGTGGGGCCTTTAACTCACTATGTGGGCGGGGCTGATTTTGAACTTGAGGTGATGGTCATGCCTCGGCTTCCTGAGTGCCACTATTCCAAGCGTGGGCCACCACTTGCCACTCTAGCCTAGCACCCTTTTGCCTTCTGTGCTCGTCATTTCCTCTCCCTGCGTGAACCTGCTTGGAAACATGACTCTAAAACCTGTGAAGGACCACAGCTTCGCCCTTTTGACACATGAAGGCAAGGTCTTGTTAATATTTAGCTCAGGCTGGCCTCGAACTCTCAAGTCTCTGGCATGCTGGGACAGCAGGTTTGTTTTAATTGCGGCTGGCCTCTGAGGAGTCTTAGGGAGTCACACTTTGTGGCCTGCCTCCCGGGCTTCAGAAATACAAACAAAGAAACTTAGTGACAGGCCAGTCTGGGATGGAGGAAGGGAGGGGACCAGCAGCCTGGAGCGGACACCATCCTTCTCTGGGGCAGCAAAACCAGGGGAACCAGTTGGATGGGATGCAGGCAGCCCAGGTTAACAGTCGCTGCAGTTAACAGTGGCACAGTTAACTTTTTTTTTAAAGATTTATTTTTATTTATTATGTATACAGTGTTCTGCCTACATGCCAGAAGAGGGCGCCAGATCTCATAACAGATGGTTGAGAGCCACCATATGGTTGCTGGGAATTGAATTCAGGACCTCTGGAAGAACAGTTAGTGCTCTTAACCTCTAAGCCATCTCTCCAGTCCCACAGTTAACTTTTCTAAGTGTCACAAAGTCAGTCCAGGGTGGCAGCGTGGGCATGTCCAGTAGAGGCTTCCCCAAGCCCTGGTACCTCTCACTCACTCCACTGGCTTTTCTGTTTTCTCCATCACATGCCTCATCATGGATGGAATGTCCCAGGTGAGACAGAAACAAAGGCGAGTCACCGGGTCCCCTTGCTTCATGCATATGTAAATGTCTTAGAAGAAAATCCATTTAAAACAAATTGTGATGAGGTATAGATATCATAAATTACAGTTTTAATTATTCCTTGCCGTGGTAAATATGCATGAGATGCAATTACCTTGTTGGCATTTTTTTTTTTTTTTAGGTGTGTGGCTTAGCTGCATCGCGTACCAGGGCAGCCAGCCATCACCACCCTCCGGCTCCAGCGTGGCCTCATCATGCACACTGGAGTGGGCCCTATCTTTTCCTGCTTTTATTCACCTATCGAGACAGGGCCATCTGGGCACCTTTCTGCTTCACCCTCCGAGTGCCGGGGCTGTAGGGGTGTGTCACCGCACCTGGCATCTCTGTGCCTGGGAGACTGCAACGTCCCTTTCCTTGTTCCTACGGCTCCTACTGACCTCTGTTCTACTCTGTGCCTCTGAGTGTGGCTATTCCAGGAACCTCACCAAATGGAACCCTGTGCTATCTGTCGTTCCGCGGCTGGCTTACTGTCCTCAGCAACAAGTCTTCATTCATGTGGTCCACACATCTGCGTTGCAGTCCTACCATGTAGCCCTCAGCCCTGGCAGGCCTGAAATTCACTCTGTAGACCAGACTGGCTTGGAACTCACAGAGGTCCTCCCTCCCTCTACCTCCCCAGTGCTGACATTAAGGACCACCACGTTTGGCTCATCTCATTTGACTTGTGTACGGCACTGGGACTCGAACCCGGAGCCTCTCACATTGCAAACACGAACTGTGCCACTGAGCTTTTCCTCCAGCCGTCATCTTTTTTTTTTTTTTTTTTTTTTTTTTTTTTTTTTTTTAAGGCTGTAGAATATTCCACTGTGTGTGTGTGTAGATATTTTGATCACCTGTTAATCCACCAGTGGGCATTTGGAGTGGTAAACCTGTTGGCTATTGGGACCAGAGCTGCAGTGAGCCTGGGTGTCCAAGTAGCAGTCAGGTTTTCCACGCAGTCATTTAGGTCTCCACAAAGGAGCGGAGCGGCTAGCTAGCATGGCAACTGAGAGTCGGATAGAGTCTTGACTTACATATAGCCCAGAATGTCTTTGAACATTCCGCCATCCTATTTCAGCTTCCCTAGTGCTGGGATCAAAGGTGTGTACCACACACCTGGCAAAATACACATTTTTCAAGATGCTTTCGGATTGTGTGTGCCACCTTTACATATATAAATTATAGATGTCTGCCACGTATAGGTGTGTGTATGTGTGCATCTATAAGAGAAATATGCTATAAATATATTATAAATTGTATATGCACATCGGATGGATGGATGGATGGATGGATGGATGGATGGATGGATGAGTTTTCTTTGCATAGTTACTGGCTCATACTCAAGGCCTCCTGTGTGCTATCCAAGCACTGATGAGTGATACCCCCAATCCAGCTGTGTTTTCTTTCTTCTTTCTCTACAGCAGCATGATAAAATAAGAGTGACTTAATATTAAAGAGCAACAAATTCTCATTCTAGGGGTCCTAAACTACCTGAAGGAGACATTCACGCATACTCCGAGTTATGACATGAGCCCTGCCATGCTCAGCGTGCTGGTCAAAATGATGCTTGCCCAAGCCCAAGAAAGCATGTTTGAGAAGGTCTGCCTTCCGGGGATCCAGAATGAGTTCTTCATGCTGGTAAAGGTGGCTCAGGAGGCCGCCAAGGTAAAGGCTTCTTAGTTCCTCTGACTTCTGGGTAGGCAGGATCCGCTGGTTCAGGTGCCTCGGAGCGGCGGGGCGGTTGGGGGGAGGGGGGGTCACCACAGCAGCTCCCCCACAACCTGAGCAACGTGCCAAGATGGCTGGCCCGCGTTTGCTTGGCAGGGACTGGTGTTTCAGATATGGATCATGGAGTCCATCTGCAGCTTAGCTGAAAAAGCAGCCTAATGACAGCTGCTTGAGCCTCTGTTAGGGCTGATGCTGACAGCAGGTGGACTCGCTTGGCTTTATGCCGACATTCTGGAGCATTCTCCAGCAGGGGACTGATTTGGCTGAGAAGAAAGGACTCTTTCTCTGCAGCCAGCCTTGGGAGGGCCCCGGAGCCACTTTCCTTGCCTGTCTATTTCAGGTGGCAGAGGTCTACCGGCAGCTGCATGCAGCCATGAGCCAGGAGCCAGTGAAAGAGAACATCCCGTATTCGTGGGCCAGTGTGGCCTACGTGAAGGCCCACCACTACGTGGCCCTGGCTCACTACTTTGCCGCCACCCTCCTCATCGATCACCAGCGTAAGGCTGGGGCTCGTAAGGGCTGTGGGCTTGCTGCCTTGGGGGGGGGGTGGTGCTGAGCTGAGAGGGAACTGCCTTCTTGCCTTGGACATAAGCCCACCAGAAAGGCACAAGGTGGAAAGGACACACTGGCCCAAGTGGCTATCACACAGGCCTGTGGAATCCAGGGTTGACCGCTCTAATGGGAGTCAGAGGGATCAATGAACAAGGTTTCTTTGTGTGGCCCTGGCTGTCCTAGAAAACTCATTCTGTAGATCAGGCTGGCCTCTAACTCAAAGATCCACCTGCTTCTGCCTTCCAAGGGATGGGATTAAAGATATGCACCACCACATCCAGGTTAAAATTATTTTTTAATATTTATTTTAAATGTTAATTCTTGTTGTCTTAGCCACTCTTATATTGCTGAAAAGAGACACCATGACTAAGGCATTTAACTGGGGGCTTGCTTACAGTTTCAGAGGGGCTAGTTCATGACCATCATGGCAGGACGCGTGGCACCAGGCAGGCGTGGTGCTAGAGAAATAGCCGGAAGCTGCATCCTTAGCCATAGGCGGCTGGCAGAGAGACAAAGAAAGTCACTGGGTCTAGGATGGGCTTTTGAAATCTCAAACCCCATGTCCAGTGACACACCTCCTCCATCAAGGCTATCCTTCCTAACCCTTTACCAACAGTTCATCAGCTGGGGACTAACCGTGCAAACACATGAGCCTATACTGGGCATTTTCATTCAAACCACTGTATAGGAGTCTGTATGCAGGGATTATACTTGTGAGCGCAGTGCCCATAGTGGCCAGAAGAGGGCGTTAGATGCCCCAGCGCTGGCGATAACAGGCAGGTGTGAGCTGCTTGAATGCTGGGAACTGAACTGGGGCCTCTGCAAGGCCAGTAAGACCAGCATGCACCTTTTGTTTTGTTTTTTTGAGACTGGGTTTCTCTATGTAACATCCCTGGCTGGCCTGGCACTCGCTCTGGAGACCAGGCTGGCCTCAAACTCACAGAGATCCGCCTGCCTCTGCCTCCCGAGGGCTGGGATTAAAGGCGTGCGCCACCTCTGTCCAGTTTATTTTTGGAAGTTTGGGGGATGAAATACAGTGGCTTACTCAGCAGTTTTTATTTTAATTCATTTAATTATTGCATATCTACTTAGAGATGAGGCCTCCCTATGTAGCTGAGGCTGGTCTTGAACTGAAGATCCTCTGCATTAGCCTTTCGAATGCTAAGATTATAGGTGTGTGCCACCACACACATTCTCAGACAGTCTTTGCTTGGTTTTGTTGAAACTGGGTGTCATGCAGCCCAAGATGACCTTACAGTCCTGTCTCTCTCTTAAGTGCAAGGCTTACAGGTGTATGTCACTGTGTCCAGCTAAGGTGATATATATTTAATAAGTGACTGCATGAACTAATTTGTCTGTGCTGCTGATTATCTTGGCCCAGAGAGAATATTTTAAATGAATCAAAATTAGTGCCAAAAAAAAATCCGTGATTAAAATTTTTAATAAAAAATCGGCATGGCGGTGGCACATGCGGTTAAGTCCCAGAATTCCAGAGGCAGAGGCAGATGGGTCTGTGAATCTGAGGCCAGTCTGATATACAGAGTGAGTTCCAGGACAGGACTGTGTAGACAGACCCTTTCTCAAACAAAACAAAACAAAACAAAACAAAACAAAACACACACAAAAAAAAAACACCACCAAAATTAAATCAAAACAGGGATTTCATGAAATGTCTATACTGGCTCCCGATGGGGGTGGAGCACACCTTTAATCCTAGCACTCAGGAGGCAGAGGCTGTGAAGGTGAGGGTGTAATTTTTTTCACTAGACCCAAGAAAAAAGATAAATGGGTGTTTGTTGGGGAACAATTACACAGAAAAATACAAAGAACCTCGGGAGGTTTCTCTGCCCTTCCTACCTGATTTGCTGACCCACCAGAAAGACAGCACCAAGGAAAGCCTCAAGCATTCCACCTTCCGCTTCCGGCTGCCTGAGGCCATGCCCAAGGAGTGTGGCCATCGTTGCAAGTTCACTGCAAGACCTCTCTACAAGGCTGGCCTGGTCTGCAGAGTTCCAGGACAGCCAGAGCTATTACAGAGAGAAACCTTGTCTCAGGGAGGGAGGGGGGGAGGCTGTCTGTATTGAGCCCTAGCAGAGGCCCGTTTGGAAAGGACTGGTGTCTTACTCACCGCGGGTCTTTGAATAAGATTCTGCCACATACCCTGGGCTGGCTTCAGGCTTCAGTCCCTCCCTGCCTCGGGCCCTCAGTGCTGTGTATGAGCTACCACACTCTATTTCTTCCTGTCCTCCTAAGCACCACACACTCACACACACACACACACACACACACACACAATCAGCACTAACGTTTTTCACGGTTGGGCATACAGTTTAGCACTTAAACTGCTCGTCTAGCATGCAAGGAAGCCCAGGGTTCAATCTATACGACTGAAAAAGCTGGGCGTGGTGGTACACACCTGCAACCCTCGCACCTGGAAGGTGGGGAGGTAGGAGCGCCAGAGTTTAAGGTTAACCTCAACTACATATAGTAAGGCTCATCCAACCTGAGCTACTAGATACCCTATCTCCCAAATTTACAGAAAAGACCCCTTCCAGAGAGGGGGAAGGAAGGAAGGAGACTTATGGGGGGCCTGGCAGCCCCTGGGAGGAATGCAGATGGGTCAGCCATCTCGCCCCAGCTGTGCAAGGCGGCTCCATATAATGGTCAACTTGGAGGAGGAGGCAGAGAGAGGTTCAAACCCCGAACCCCTAGTATGTGGCCGTCGTCTTGGGAGCAAAGGCTTAAGGCCCGGTAGCCTGGGCTATTGCCTGCGAGCCAAGAAGAGCTTGGTGGCATTGTTGACACAGAGCTCGGGTCTGGGGCGCTGTCTCCAGAGGGACGTAACCTGTGGCTGTCTTTGCAGTAAAGCCAGGTGCAGACGTGGACCACCAGGAGAAGTGCCTGTCCCAGCTCTATGACCGCATGCCGGAAGGGATGACGCCTCTGGCCACGCTCAAGAACCACGGGCAGCGTATGCTACTGGGTGCGTGCTCCCGTCCTGGGGTGGACTCTGCTCGCTCCTCAGCCTCCGAATGGGGGTCCGGGGGAGGGCTTGGGAAAGGAGACCACCCTGCACTGAGAAATGCTGTGGGCCCGTCCCAGTCCCAGGTGGCTTTCCAGAGCCAAGCTCTCAGCTCCGTGAGTGGCCAAGCTTCTGACCCCAGCCAGGTCCTTGACTGCTTCCTGACACTGTAGCTGTTCATGACGGCCCTGTGCCACACTGCTGTGGAAACTGTTGTTGCCCCCCCTTCCCCTCCTCTCCTGTCTCTCCCCTCCCTCCTTTCTGAGAATCAGAAAGGATAAAGGGCCTCATGTATACCGGGCAAACACAACCATGCCCTGGCCTTTTATACATTTTTCATTTGGGGGCAAGTTCTTGGGAAGATGCCCAGCTCTGTAGCCCAGGCCACCTTGAACTTGCCATCCTCCTGCCTCAGCTTCCCAAGCGCTGGCTCCCCTCGATGTCGTTGTTATCACAGTGCTTCAGCATCAGCCAGCGAAGGCTGGGAATGGGGAACCCTGGTTGGGTCGTCAGCATGAACATCTCCCCGTCTCGGTGACAGTGGCTGTGCCTCTGGGGTGCCTTGGCCATGCTTGGCATTCTCTCTCTCTCACTGCACATTTGGTCAGCAAACCACACAGGCTGTACCTAGAAAACACGGCTGAGGTCCCTCCACCCTGACTGAAGCCACGTGACCAGCCTGGTGCTGGTTCCACTATACCCCTCACCCCTCACAGCTCCGTGAGGTAGGCCTGGTAGGACCCTCATTTCCATAGCTGTCTCCCCACAGACCCTGGCCACCTTGGTCCTCAGCTCACACCCTTAACGATAACTCTTTCCGCCAGCTGCCCGAGCCCCGTTGCCACGTGGTTGCCCAAAATATCACACAGAGATTAATATTAGGTACGAATGCTGCCGGCCGATGACAGGGATTTCTCATCTGCCAGCTCAGTCTTAATTATCAACCATAGCTATTAAACTATATATTTTACAAATTATCTTATTGAGGACGCAGGTGGCAAGCCTTCTGTCTTCCCTGGCTCACGTGGCGACTCCCTTACTACATTTCCCAGAGTCCTCCTCTAGTCCCGCCTAACTTGCTGCCCTATTGGCCAACAGTGCTTTACTTATTAACCAATAGGACAAACATACACAGAAGGACCTCCCCATCACACACCCAGCCCTGGCGCTTGGAAGGTCAGGAGCGGGGAGCTGGTCCTTGCTTTGACTCACTGCCCTTCTTCCCTCCTCCCTGCAGACCCCGTAATGCTCCTGCCCCAGGGCCTTTGCCCTTGTGTCTTTCAGGAGCGCTCTCCTGTCAGGCATCCTCATGGCCGCTGCTTTTCTTCAGAGCTCTGCTCTAGTTAACCCGGCTGTTGGGCTGGCAGAGCCCTGCCTGGCAGCAGCCCTGGGGTGGCTCCCTGTGACCACACGAAAGAGGTGTGGGAGAGCACGCCACACCCATGACCCCCGTACCGGGGAGGTGGAGGCAGGAGGGCCACAGTGCAAGGTCAGCCTTGGCTGTGTGCTAAGTTTGAGGCCAGCCTGCGATATCTGAGAACCATCCACCACCCCTACCGCCCCGCACTGCACGGAAGAAGAGTGACCCCATCAAACAGACATGCTTGCACACACACACACACTGCACACACGCACTGCGCACACGCACATGCACACACACGTGCGCATGCACACGCGCACACACGCACACGCAATATGAACATGCACACACACGCACATGCACGCACACGCGCGCACATGCACACGCGCGCACACGCACATGCACACACACGCACATGCACGCACACGCGCGCACATGCACACGCGCGCACACACGCACATGCACACACATGCACACACGCACACGTGCGCACGCAAGCGCACTCGCACACACGCACATGCACACACGCCCGCACACACGCACGCGCGCACACACGCACATGCACACACATGCACACACGCACACGTGCGCACACAAGCGCACTCGCACACACGCGCGCACACACGCACGCGCACTTGCACACACATGCACACACGCACACACACGCGCACACATGCACACGCACATGCACGCACGCACACACATGCACACGCGCGCACACACGCACACACATGCACACATGCACACGCACATGCACGCACGCACACACATATGCACACGCGCGCACACACGCACACACATGCACACGCACATGCACGCACACACGCACACGCACACGCACGCGCACTCGCACACACTGCACGCACATGCACACACGCACATGCACACGCGCGCACACACGCACACACACGCAATGCACGCACACCGCACACACACACATGCACACCGCACACACGCACACCCGGAGGAAATGCTCCCCCTTCCTAGTTACTCAATCAGAAAAGCCTCTCTCGCTGTGTCTGTCTGCAGGTAAAGGACACCTGCACCGGGCCATTGGCTTCCACGAGGAGTCGCTGAGGGAGGCCAACCTGTGCAAGAAGCTGCGTGACATCCAGGTGCTCCGGGACGTGCTGTGCGCGGCCCATCAGCGCACTCAGCTCAAGTACAACCAGCACCGGGAGGACGACGACCTCCTGAACCTGGTTGCCGCTCCAAACGTCCTTGGTGAGCAGTGGGAGCCGGCCGTGTGGGCCTGTGCGGCGGGCGCTGGTGGCCACAGCTGCACGAGCCGGTGGCTGTTCGCCCATCCTGGACGGAGCCGGGGACACACACGCCTAGTGCCGCCCGCGCTGGATGTGGTGACACACCTGCAGTTTTAGTGTTGAGTTCAAGGCCAGTCTCAGCCGGGGCTGTGTGAGGTGAGGCAGGAGGAGACCATGGCTCAAGGCTGCCCTTCCCCCGGGCTGTTGAGTGAACCCTTGTTCCCCTTGGCCTTTCCGCGCTGTCCTTCCCACCTTCACCTCCGAGCATCTCGGTCTGGGTCCCTCAGTCCAGGCCCCCCTCAGTCCCCGCCCCCTCAGCCCTCGCCCCTCCCAATCCCCGCCTCTTCTCAGCCCCGCCCTCCCAATCCCCACCTCCTCTCAGTCCCCGCCCCCTCCCAGTCCCCGCCCCTCTTCTTAGTCCACGCCCCTCTCCTCAGTCCCCGCCCCCTCTCAGTCCCTGCCCATTTCAGTCCGTGCCCCCTCTTCTCAGTCCCCGCCCCTCCAGTCCCCCCCCCTCCTCAGTCCCCGCCCCTCCCAGTCCCACCTCCTTTCTCAGTCCCCGCACCTCTCAGTCCCCGCCCCCGCTCAGTACCTGCCTTCTCTCGGTCCCCGCCTCATCTTCTTAGCCCCCGCCCCTCTTAATCCCCGCCTCCTCTCAGTCCCCGCCTCCTCTTCTCAGTCCCCGCCCCCTCTCAGCCCCGCCCCCTCTCCATCAGGCTCTCGGGTGTTGCTCTGCTCTCCCGAGTGGCTCCTCTGCGCTCCCTGCTGACTCTTCCCCTTCCCTGAGCTCTGCCTCCTCTGACTTGTTGTGTCGTCCTCCTCGCGCTGTCCCTGCCTGCTCTGGGTGTCAGGGATCTCTCTCTCACTGACTGACTCTTCCCCTTCCCTGAGCTCTGCCTCCTCTGACTTGTGTCGTCCTCCTGGTGCTGTCCCGGCCTGCTCTGGGTGTCAGGGATCTCTCTCTCACTGACTGACTCTTCCCTTTCCTGGGCTCTGCCTCCTCTGACTTGTGTCGTCCTCCTCGCGCTGTCCCGGCCTGCTCTGGGTGTCAGGGATCTCTCTCTCACAGACTGACTCTTCCCCTTTCCTGAGCTCTGCCTCCTCTGACTTGTTGTGTCGTCCTCCTCGTGCTGTCCCGGCCTGCTCTGGGTGTCAGGGATCTCTCTCACACTGACTGACTCTTCCCTTTCCCTGAGCTCTGCCTCCTCTGACTTGTTGTGTCGTCCTCCTGGTGCTGTCCTGGCCTGCTCTGGGTGTCAGGGATCTCTCTCTCACAGACTGACTCTTCCCCTTTCCCTGAGCTCTGCCTCCTCTGACTTGTTGTGTCGTCCTCCTCGCGCTGTCCCGGCCTGCTCTGGGTGTCAGGGATCTCTCTCACACTGACTGACTCTTCCCTTTCCCTGAGCTCTGCCTCCTCTGACTTGTTGTGTCGTCCTCCTGGTGCTGTCCTGGCCTGCTCTGGGTGTCAGGGATCTCTCTCTCACAGACTGACTCTTCCCCTTTCCCTGAGCTCTGCCTCCTCTGACTTGTTGTGTCGTCCTCCTCGCGCTGTCCCGGCCTGCTCTGGGTGTCAGGGATCTCTCTCTCACAGACTGACTCTTCCCCTTTCCTGAGCTCTGCCTCCTCTGACTTGTTGTGTCGTCCTCCTCGTGCTGTCCCGGCCTGCTCTGGGTGTCAGGGATCTCTCTCACAGACTGACTCTTCCCTTTCCTGGGCTCTGCCTCCTCTGACTTGTTGTGTCGTCCTCCTGGTGCTGTCCCGGCCTGCTCTGGGTGTCAGGGATCTCTCTCTCACTGACTGACTCTTCCCTTTCCTGGGCTCTGCCTCCTCTGACTTGTGTCGTCCTCCTCGCGCTGTCCCGGCCTGCTCTGGGTGTCAGGGATCTCTCTCTCACAGACTGACTCTTCCCCTTTCCTGAGCTCTGCCTCCTCTGACTTGTTGTGTCGTCCTCCTCGTGCTGTCCCGGCCTGCTCTGGGTGTCAGGGATCTCTCTCACACTGACTGACTCTTCCCTTTCCCTGAGCTCTGCCTCCTCTGACTTGTTGTGTCGTCCTCCTGGTGCTGTCCTGGCCTGCTCTGGGTGTCAGGGATCTCTCTCTCACAGACTGACTCTTCCCCTTTCCCTGAGCTCTGCCTCCTCTGACTTGTTGTGTCGTCCTCCTCGCGCTGTCCCGGCCTGCTCTGGGTGTCAGGGATCTCTCTCACACTGACTGACTCTTCCCTTTCCCTGAGCTCTGCCTCCTCTGACTTGTTGTGTCGTCCTCCTGGTGCTGTCCTGGCCTGCTCTGGGTGTCAGGGATCTCTCTCTCACAGACTGACTCTTCCCCTTTCCCTGAGCTCTGCCTCCTCTGACTTGTGTCGTCCTCCTCGCGCTGTCCCGGCCTGCTCTGGGTGTCAGGGATCTCTCTCTCACAGACTGACTCTTCCCCTTTCCTGAGCTCTGCCTCCTCTGACTTGTTGTGTCGTCCTCCTCGTGCTGTCCCGGCCTGCTCTGGGTGTCAGGGATCTCTCTCACAGACTGACTCTTCCCTTTCCTGGGCTCTGCCTCCTCTGACTTGTTGTGTCGTCCTCCTGGTGCTGTCCCGGCCTGCTCTGGGTGTCAGGGATCTCTCTCTCACAGACTGACTCTTCCCCTTCCCTGAGCTCTGCCTCCTCTGACTTGTTGTGTCGTCCTCCTCGCGCTGTCCCGGCCTGCTCTGGGTGTCAGGGATCTCTCTCTCACAGACTGACTCTTCCCCTTCCCTGAGCTCTGCCTCCTCTGACTTGTGTCGTCCTCCTCGCGCTGTCCCGGCCTGCTCTGGGTGTCAGGGATCTCTCTCACAGACTGACTCTTCCCCTTTCCCTGAGCTCTGCCTCCTCTGACTTGTTGTGTCGTCCTCCTCGTGCTGTCCCGCAGCGCGGAAGCCGCATGCTCGCCTGTCTCGTCTCCTCTGGGTTTGCTCGTGTCCTGCACCCCTAGGTGTCTGGCCTGCACAGTTACTGCTGTGGGGCGAAGTCAGGTCTCTGCAGGAGCTCACCCAGCAGGCCACTCTACAGGGAGGACTGTCAGCGCGCTCTTCTCTCTAGTTAGAGGTGGGACCTGGAGGGGAACCCAGTTGAGGGGCCTCCTGAGATGTAGAGGGAACCGCCTCCGGGGTTTGTATGGGGCAGGTCCCTTAGGGATGGAGACACTCGTGACCTGCCTGGAGACGCGCATCTGTCTGTCAGGGAATTTCTGGGATCAGACCCTAGACACGGGCTACAGCTTTCTGAGAGCCTGGGAGGACAGGAGTTGTCGTTTCCATAGCCTGCCTGGGGGAGGGAGTCATGAGCCGTGGATGAGAGTCAGAAAAGTACCATACACAGTATCTCACCCTCCTGGTCTCCAGCACCCCTGACCTTGGTCTCTAGAGTCCCCTCCTTGGGGAGGGACCTGTGGAAGCTACAATACTGGTTCCTCTGTGTCAGCCTGAGCATTCGGGGTATGCCAGTCGCCCTAGTGCATTAGTGCTGACGACGGTGCTAATGCTACCTGTGTGGGAGATGAGGGTGTAGCTGGCGGTGTAGCTTGGTGGTTAGGTGCTTTAGATTCCTGCAGGCGTGGCTCAGTGGTAGAGCCCCTGCCTAGAATCCCCCAGTGAGGGGCTGGGGTGTGGCTCAGTGGTAGAGCCCCTGCCTAGAATCCCCCAGTGAGGGGCTGGGGGCGTGGCTCAGTGGTAGAGCCCCTGCCTAGAATCCCCCAGTGAGGGGCTGGGGGCGTGGCTCAGTGGTAGAGCCCCTGCCTAGAATCCCCCAGTGAGGGGCTGGGGGCGTGGCTCAGTGGTAGAGCCCCTGCCTAGAATCCCCCAGTGAGGGGCTGGGGGCGTGGCTCAGTGGTAGAGCCCCTGCCTAGAATCCCCCAGTGAGGGGCTGGGGGTGTGGCTCAGTGGTAGAGCCCCTGCCTAGAATCCCCCAGTGAGGGCTGGGGGCGTGGCTCAGTGGTAGAGCCCCTGCCTAGAATCCCCCAGTGAGGGGCTGGGGGTGTGGCTCAGTGGTAGAGCCCCTGCCTAGAATCCCCCAGTGAGGGGCTGGGGGTGTGACTCAGTGGGAGAGCCCCTGCCTAGAATCCCCCAGTGAGGGGCTGGGCGTGGCTCAGGGGTGGAGCCCCTGCCTAGAATCCCCCAGTGAGGGGCTGGGCGTGGCTCTGTGCACTTCCTGGTGTGAGTAGGTCCGTCATTTGATCTGGAGCACAACCAAAAACAGACCAAGAGTTGCTGCTCGGGGATCAGGTTTGTGTCCCGTGTGCCCCACATCAGGAGGAAGCAGGAAGCAGGAAGCTGTGTCCCCCTCGGCCCAGGAGGACGGACCACGGCCCAGGAAGCGGCCTCACCGCTCTAGAGCAGACACAAGCCCAGCGTCCTCTTGATGCTCTGAAGGACCCAGCAGGGTGGTTACTGAACGCGGGGCGTCTGCCTTGGTGGCCGTGGCTTTCTCTAGGACAGCAGTTTCTGCTAGGACAGCCTGTGGGTGGAGACTCCTTTGGGGTCAAATGACCCTCTTTGCAGGGATTGCCCAAGACCCCCGGAAAGCCCAGAGCTTTACAGAATGATGCCTAACAGTAGAAAATGACCGCTGGGAAGCAGCAGTGAAATAATATTATGGTTGGGGTCACCGTAGCTCGAGGAACTGCATCAAAGGGTCACAGCATTGGGAAGGTTGGAACCACTACATCAACAAGCCCTTGAAAATGGCGTTTTGTCTGGCTGTCTCAGTCCCAGCCCCAACAAAAGCATGGCCACCAGGGCCAGGCCCGAGGAGGTTTTCCATCCACTCTACGAAGAGTTTAAAGTGTTTGAGTTTAGTGTCTTTGGAGAGGAGGCCTTGAGACCTGAGTTTTCAAGAATTACTCTCCGTGACACACCCACTCACCCCAATCTGTAATCTTCTTTTCTAGCAAAACCTGAGCGAGAGGCCGAAATAACCTCCCCACAGTTCTCCAAGGTGACAGTCACAGACTTCTTCCAGAAGCTGGTACGTCGGCCACTAACTAACTATATTTGACCACTTCTTTTATGAATTACCTGACGATTTGAACCTTTTAACTTTTCTCTTTGTTTATTTACTATTTTCTTTTGAGGCAGGGTTTCTCCGTGTAGCCCTGGCTGTCTTAGAAACTGACTCTGTAGACCAGGCTGCTCTCGAACTCACAGAGATCCTCCTGCTTCTGCCTCCTGAGTGCTGGGATCGAAGGTGTGCACCGCCTTGCCCTGCCTTTTTCTTTTCAAATTAGCATGAGAAGTATTCCGTGTTATTAACTTTAAAACATTACTAATCACTAATTACTATTGTATAATTATGTGTGGGTGTGTCTGCATGTGGGTTCATGTAGGTGAGTGCAGGTACCCTTGGTGGTGACAAGAGGCATTAGAGTCCCTGCAGCTGGAGTCATAGGTGGCTGTGAACTGCCGTGTGGAAACTAAACTTGGGTCCTCTGGAAGAGAGCAACCGGTGCGCTCAGCTGCTGAGTACTCCCCAGCATCACATGTTATTGACTTTCAAATCTTGAGAGCCTTTTGTTTTTCTTTTTTAAGCAGGGTCTCATTATGTAGCTCTGGTTGCCCTGGAATTTGCTATAGAGATCAGGCTGGCCTCAAACTCACAGAGATCCACCTGCCTCTGCCTCCTGAGAGTTGGGATTAAAGGCGTGTGCTATCATGCCTGGCCCTATTAAGATAGTAGGTTCAGGGGTACAGCTTGGTCTCAATGTTCTAGCCTAACATTCGCAAAGCCCTGGGTTTGAACCCTAATAGAGAGAATATGAATGAATTTCTAAAAGACACTTTTCTTTGAAATGTACTGGATATGTTAGAGACCGGTGTAACCTCCTATATGATTGCACCAGCACGCACTGCCCCTGTGATGTTAGGCACAATGGAGCTGGTTGAAAACCAAAGACAGGGAAATCCCTTGACTTTATGTGTTCGAGACCAGCCTGGGCCACATGGCAGCTCGGCCTCCAAACCCTTCACCACATGGCCCTCTCTTCCCAAGGGACCCCTGTCTGTGTTTTCGGCCAACAAGAGATGGACACCTCCTCGAGGGATTCACTTCACAGTGGAGGAGGGGGACCTGGGTTTCACTCTGCGAGGGAACGCTCCAGTCCAGGTGCACTTCCTGGACCCCCGCTGCTCTGCTTCGGTAAGTGGGAGGGCCCACGGGGGTGGGCGATGGCGTTTGGGATTTGGCGATGTCGACAGACTCTTAAGTGAAAAGCCTCTGGATGCTTCCTACCCACCACCACCACCACTCCGCAAATGAATTTTTACTTTTGGTAGTAAACTCTTTTGTAAATGAGGGCTGGGGATATAGCTCAGTGTTGGAGCACTTAGTTAGCATATGGAGGTACCACAGAAAAATCAAAAGACAAAACAAAACAGACCCTCAGCAGTGGCCACTTAGACCAAGAATCTGGGGACCCCGTCTGGGATTTAACGAATAACCCCTGACATTTATTCCAACGTTTCTTTTTAGCTGGCAGGAACCAAGGAAGGAGATTACATCGTCTCCATTCAAGGCATAGATTGTAAGTGGCTGACCGTGGGTGAGGTTATGAAGCTGCTAAAGAGCTTTGGAGGGGAGCATGTTGAGATGAAGATTGTGAGCCTCCTGGACTCCACCTCATCCATGGTGAGCGCAGACACCCCCCCCCCCCCCGTGGTGAATAGTGGGTCGGGGGAGGTCAGTGGCAGTTTGGCCTTGGTGTGGTCAGGCCCCCTGTCTCCCACCTATACAATGTGGCAGGAGCAGCTGAGGCCATCCCCGGTTCTCTCTGCTCATCATCCCGGGGTGGACTTGCCCCGGTCAGAGAGAACTTGAAAACTGACTTCTATCACAGAGCAATGCAATAAAAATGCTCAGATAAAACGGAACCTAACGTATACCTGGAATCCTGTCATCTGGATAAGTGACATAGGAAGGCTGAGTTCCTGGCCACCCTGGCGTACACTGTAAGACCCTGTGCCAGATAGATGGGCGGGTGGGTGGATAGATAGATGGTTGGGGGCTGGAGAGATGGCTCAGAGGTTAAGAGCACTGACTGCTCTTCCAGAGGTCCTGAGTTCAATTCCCAGCAACCACATGGTGGCTCACAACCATCTCTAATGAGATCTGGTGCCCTCTTTTGGTGTGCAGATATACATGAAAGCGGAACTCTGTATATATAATATAATAAGTCTTTTTTAAAAAAATGAAAAAAGCCTGATGGTGGCAGCACACGCCTTTAATCCCAGCACTCTGGAGGCAGAGGCAGGTGGATCTCTGTAACTTCAAGGCCAACCTGGTCTACAGAGTGAGTTCCAGGAGGGTTTCTCCATAGCTATAGAGAAACCCTGTTAAAAAACAAAAATAAAGACAAAACAAACAAACAAAAAAAAGAAAACAACAACAACAACAAACCCCAAATGGTTAGTTTATACCAAAGGGCTTAGAGACCATGGTAGGCATTTCCCATGAGATCTTGGGAAGTGTCTGCAGCTTCTTTAAGTTCATGTGTGACTTTAGGGCCTTTGAATGTTTACCCAGAGGGAGGAGGTGTGTGTTAGCTTCCTTCTCCTCTGCACTTTGTCCCACCTAACAATGTACCTTAAAGTTCATGCCGTCACAACTTTTACAACACTTGGAGCCTAATCTGTGTCTGTTAGTCGGCTTTTCATCCTATAACAAGAGACCTGAGGCGAACTGCTTAGGAAACAAAGAGGTTTATTCAGCTCACCATTTGGGAGGTTTGGACATCCAGAGCTAGTGGTCCCGTTGTTCTGGTTACGTGGTCAGGTAGACGGCGTCATGGTGGGAGAATGTGGAAGGGAGGGGTCCCAGAGCAGAACAGGAAGCCACAGCTAGCAGGGTCCCAGGGTCTCTCCCCGGTTGACCCCAGGACCTCTGTGAGGCTTGTGTGAGCAAAAAACGGAAGCATGGGTGTGGTTTTGAAAAGATTATCGTGGTCCAGTGTCCAGCAATAGGTAGGAGGCCAACAGAGCTTGAACTCGGGTGGGCTCTTGAACGAAGAGCCATGGAAGAGACATAAGGGGTGGGGTCTGGCTTAGCAGTTAAAACCTCTGGCTGTTCTTGCAGAGGGCCTGGGTTCCATCTCCAGCACCCACAAGGCAACTCGCAACTGTATCTGGCGCCATCTTCTGGCCTCCTTGGACATTGTGCAGACATTCGTACACTTAAATAACAAGGAATAAATCATTTTTTAAAAAGAAAGAAAATAGCTGGGCGGTGGTGGCGGTGCACGCCTTTAATCCCAGCACTCGGGAGGCAGAGGCAGGCGGATCTCTGTGAGTTCGAGACCAGCCTGGTCTACAAAAGCTAGTTCCAGGACAGCCTCCAAAGCCACAGAGAAACCCTGTCTCGAAAAAGCCAAAAAAAGAAAAAATAAGGGAGTGTTGAGCACAGCACCAACAGGAGCACAGACTGTGCTGGAGAGAGAGAGAGACGACCTTCAAACAAGTGTGCTGGGACCAGAGGGGACTACAGGAAGTAGAACAGAGGGCTTCTTCACAGGGGTGGAGGCCCTTGAGTCTTTACAGAACGGCGCTGACGTAGTCTGGTGTTTGTTTTAGAAGGATAACTACTGCCTAGAGGCAGGTCATGGGTATCTGTCTAAGTGAGAGAGAGAGAGAGAGAGAGAGAGAGAGAGAGAGAGAGAGAGAGAGAGAGAGAGAGATTCAGCATTTGGCAGCTGTATTCCTGAACTTCATGTTTCAATGACTGAAGTCATTGAGTTAGGCGAGGCCTGTAGTGACTCGTGGTGGCTTCAGGGGACACCTCATCCTAGAGGGGAGGCTTGCCAGCAGGAGCAGGTCTATCCTCACATCTTGGTGGATCAGCAGATATCACCTTCAAGGCTCATTTGGGAACCTCCATTTCTGCCTGCTAGGCCACAGTGACGGTTTCCATAGCCTCCCAAAGTGAGGGCAGCTGTGCACGGTCTTGACCGTAGCCAGCAGTCTGGACTCCACAGAGCTTGCTCTGTTGCTGCCCCGCCCTTGCAACGGGCCACAAGGAACCGGACATGGGTGTTAAAAAGCAGCCGTTCAACGGATAACCTGGCTGGATTTGAATTCTGGCCTCAACCAGTCAGGGAGCTCGGGCAAGTCTAAGAATAGCTCCAAAGCTCAAGACAGTGGGAAGAAAGGATCTGTGTGGCCTTAGCGGGCCACTGTGAGTTAGTTGGGGTGAAGCCCAAACGAAGGGCATAAGATCCACCCTGTGTGTGTATGAGCTCTGATAATGATGCCCTGCTTGTTATGGCTGTTCTTTGTAGCCAAGGAGGACTGCAGATAATGACACCTGAGCACTGTTTGCTTTGAAAAGAGTTCGGGTTGTGAGTTTTAATTACGTGTAGGTGTGTGTCTGCGTGTGGGTGGGCACACAGGCGTGCAGGTGCCAGAGTGTCAGGTCCCTTGGAGCTGGAGTTATGGCCGGTTGTGTGCCTTTTGACATGGTCCTGGGAACTGAACTCAGGTCCTCTGGGAGAGCCAAGAGTGTTCTTAACCACCGAGACGTTTCTCAGCCTCTGAACACTGCTTATGATGACTTAACTTCAAAACAAAATCCAGTGGTGAGGGCTGCCAGGGATGTGGCTCAGTCCTCTAGCACCTGCTTAGCGTGCCCTGGGTTCCCACCCAGTGACGGGTGGGCGGGCTGGGGGGGGGGGACCAACCCCAATCAAGTGTTGAGAACAAATGAAGGCTTGTGTCGCCTGAACTGTCACCTGCCACTCTTTGTTTTGGCTGGTGGGATCTGTCCTCCTCCCTAGAGGACTTACAGACACAGTGGGAAGAATCCATGCTTTGGAATGGAGAGCTGGAATCAGGCGTTGACTGTCAGGCTGTGTGACTTTAGCTGCCTAATACCCTCTCTGGGCCTTGATGTGTTCTTGGCAGTCAGTTTTAGGAGTCTGACCTTGCAGCGTTTTCAGAAATTCTCTGTAAGGTCCCCAAAGTCCCAGACAGGGGCCAGAAAGGCTTGGAGTCCTTAGCAAGGGGGTGGGGGGGGCACGCTGTGCAGGAGCAGCAGAAGAGGCAAAAGGAAGAGAGGACCTGGGAAGGGAGCTGACCCCGCAGTGACCCTGGGAGGGGGGAAGGGTCAGCGATGCTTCTCCAGGAATGCAGAGGGGGGGTGTATGTGCTTGCAGACATGCTTGGATAGCAGAGCAAGTCTGTGTCTGCTGGAACAGTCTGCGTGGCAGGAATGTAGGGTGTGGGCCGGTACCTGGAGGAGAAGGAGTCAGTGGGAGGAGACGGGGGTGGGGGGGCCGTCTTTGAGGGCAGCAATTGCGTGTTGTGTCGTGCAAAGCTCCCAGGATGCTGGATATCTGCGTTGAGTGGTCAGAGGTGAGCAGAGAGGGTTGCGAGAGAGGCAGTTGGGAGGAAAGGGCTGGTGGGGCCGGGAAGACAGGAGTGCCAGGTCAGGGGTCATTATGCAGAGACACCTGGTCAGGGAAGCCCATCGGTTGGAGTAATAGCCTCAGGCCATTTGCAGCTGTTTTGAAGGATGATGGCGAGGAGGCCCAGGTGGAATTTAGCTGGAGCTGACATCCTGCCAAAGGAGTGAGGAGGAAAATTGAGGCCTGTGAGAAAGCTGTTACCTAGATAGAAGGCAGCTGCCAAGCGGGCGGGTGGACGGGCAAAGGGCGGGAAGTGCTCAGAACCCTGCAGTCTGCCTCCTCTAAGATTTTGGTTCCATTGTTGTTAGCGATAGACTGTGTGCCCTGTTGAATTCTAAGAAAGGGGGACTCTTGATCGAAAATCACCAGAGTCTAAGGTGTCCTAGTTAGGGTCACTATGGCTGTGATGATGAAACTCCATGACCAAAGCAGCTTGGAGGGGAAAGGGTTCATTTCACTCACAGTTCCATACAACAGTTCATCATCGAAAGCAGTGAGGGCAGGAACTCACACAGGGCAGGAACCAGGAGACAGGAGCTGACGCAGAGGCCACGGAGGGGAGCTGCTGACTGCTCCCCATGGTTCCCTCAGCCTGCTTTCTTATTGAGCCCAGGACTGGCTCCACCCACAATGGGCTGGATTCACATCATTCACTAATTAAGAAAACGCCCTACACAACATTTCAGTGATGTCTTTCCATGATATCCATTGTATAGAAGAAGAAATCAAGGATTAGAGAAATAAAGCCACCCAAAGACTGAAAGCTGGTGCTTGGTGCTGAGGTGTAGTAGAGCCAAGATGACCACACGGATGGAACCTTTGCAGTTTGGAGGGCTCTCTGGTTTCAAGGAGTCAAGACTTTTGGGAAGGCAATCAAACATTAACACATATATATAGTAGTTAGAGTAATGGCCCAGTGGAAACATGGAATAAGATGTGATGTCAGAGAAGGTGACTCAGATGAATAACTCTGAACCAGTCTTTCCCTGATGAACATGGATGTACTACAAGGTTATAATCAGAGTACTTGGCATTAGAACATTTACTGCACAACCAATGCTCTCCCTTCATTCCATAGAGCTTTGGGGTTGGGGGTGTGACTTAACACTAAAGCACTGTCTAGCATGTTCAGGGTCATGGGTTTGATCTGTAGCACTACAAACAAACAATAAAGACAACAAAAACAGGAAAAAAAAAAGAAAAGAAAACGCCCTACAGCCTGATCTTACAAAGCATTTTCTCAATTCTGGTTCCCTCTGCTCCAGTGACTCTATCCTGGGTCAAGTTGACATAAAACTAGCCCGCACACAAGGGGACTCACCATAAATATCCTTCCCATATTGTCCCCCGTTTTAAAAATCAGACAGGAAACTCTAGACCCCGACCCCCCTAGGCTTCCTGAGTGCTAAGACTGCCATGTGTACCACCACACTGCCTCCGTCCTTGTTTACACACTAAGATTTATTTCTTTACTTGGTGTGTGTTCCATGGAGCATACGTGAAGCTCAGAGCACAACTTGGAGGTATCAGTTAGTTCTCTCCTTTCACACGAGGGTGCTTTTACCTGCTGAGCCATCCTGCAGCCCCTAATTCTATAAAAGCATCAGCCACCCAAGTTTTAGATTTGTTTTGTTTTGTTTTGTTATTCAAGACAGGGTTTCTCTGTGTAGCTTTGGAGCCTGCCCTGGCACTCGCTCTGGAGACCAGGCTGGCCTCGAACTCACAGAGATCCGCCTGCCTCTGCCTCCAGAGTGCTGGGATTAAAGGTGTGCGCCACCACCAAAGCCCAGCATTAGATTTTTTTAACATTTATTTATTTATTTATTTGTGTGAGCACACGATAGCACGCATGCGGAGGCCGAAGGATGACTTGAGGAGACTTTTTCCTTTTCTGTCAGACAGATTCAGAGGCTAAGTTCAGGTTGTTGGGCTTGGTAGCAAGCACTGTTGGGCCCAAAAGGGGGACCAGCTTCGGGAGACACACCCCACAGAGTCACTCACAGGACGAAAGTTCATGCAAAAGCAAAAGGATTTTATTCCAACGAGTTGTGGTCGTTCCCTGGGAAGAGATCAACCCCAAGTTTCTAAAGCAGGCAGTTTTTATGTCTTTTTGGTCACTAGGCAGGAGTATGACAACATATTGTTTGGCTATAACATACATGAGTCATTTACTGATTGGTGGAGAACTGGACTTACAATTTTGCCCACGAGGGGTTTGGAATGTTATTTTGGTTTTTACACCTGCAAGTCCATGGGACAGCTAGTGTTTTTTACGGGAACAGAGTGACTTATACTTATTTTCAAAACTTGAGTGCTCCGGAGCAGGGTAACCCATAACAATTTTTAGAAAGCAGACAGTTGTTGAGGATAACAGAAACTAGTAATGATAACAATTTCCAGAGACTGGTCATCATGACCGACCGTTTCATGTGTTCTTTGTCCCAGAGCTGTGTGTGTGGCCAGAGTGATTTTCAAATACATGCTGGCGGGTATTATGCTGGGTTTGAGTTGGGGTCTTTCAACACCTTTACCCTTGCTGACATCACCCTAACTCTAGCGACGATGCTGCCGCTGCCAGTGTGCAATGGGAGCCTTAAGACCTGAGGAGTCTAGTGACTCAGTGGCCTCCAACTCATTCTGTAGCCAAGCCTGGCTTTCAATTTCTAATCCCCCCCCCCCCCCCGCTTCTGCCTCCCAAGTGCTGGGATTCCAGGCATGCGTCACCTCACCTGGCTTGAGTCTCAGACTTTTCAATCATTACTAACTGTCTAGTAATAGCTAACACTTTAATTCTTTTTTAAAAATTAATTTATTTTTTTAACATTCCAGTTCTAGTTTCCCCTCCCTTCTCTCCTGCTGCTCCCCTCACCTCCCAACTGCTCCACAAAGAGGGTGAGGCCTCCCCTAGGAAGTCTACTAAGTCTGTCCCGTCATCTAGTTGAGGCAGGACCAAGGCCCCTCTCCACCCCACACCCCTGTGTCTAGGCTGAGCAAGGTATCTCTCCATATAGAATGGGCTTGGACCCACTGCCTATATTGTCCCAGTCACACCACTGTCACCTATATTAAGGGAGTCTAGTTTGGTCTTAGGCAGGTTCCCCATTTGTCAGACCTGAGTCAGTGATCTCTCACTAGCTGGGGTCAGCTGATCCTGTGGGTTTCCCCATCATGGTCTTGACTCCTTTGTTCATATTTTTGTTCCTCCCTCACTTCGACTGTACTCCAGGAGCTCAGCCCAATGGTGAGTTGTGGATTTCTGCATCTGCCTCCATCTGTTTCTAGAAGAGGGTTCTAGTTTCTCTGGGGTTGTGGGTTGTAGGCTGGGTATCTTTTGCTTCATGTCTGGTATCCACTTATGAGTGAGTACATACTGTATTTGTCTTTCTGGGCCTGGGTTATCTCACTCAGGATGTTTTTTTTCGAGTTCTGTCCATTTGCCTGGGAATTTTAGGATGTCATTGTTTCTTTTTTCTTGTTTATTTATTTATTGTATTTGTTTTTTCCTATTTATTTATTTATTCATTTATTTATTTATTTATTTTGAGACAGGGTTTCCCTGTGGCTTTGGAGGCTGTCCTGGGACTCGCTCTTGTAGACCAGGCTGGTCTCAAACCCACAGAGATCTGCCTGCCTCTGTCTCCCGAGTGCTGGGATTAAAGGTGTGCACTGCCACCACCGCCACCTGGCAGATGTCATTGTTTCTTCCCGCTGAGTACTACTCTATTGTGATATTTACCACTTTGTGTTTATCCATTCTTCAGTTAAGGGACATCTAGGTTGTTTCCAAGACCTGGCTGTTACGAATAATGTTGCTGTGAACATAGCTGAGCAAATGCCCTTGTGGTGTGAATAATATTTTCCGTTTTCCTTCCCCCACGAACAGCATAATAAGTGTGCCACCTACTCTGTGGGAATGCAGAAGACTTACTCCATGATCTGCCTGTCCATGGATGATGACGATAAAACTGACAAAGCCAAGAAGATCTCAAAAAAGCTCTCCTTTTTGAGTTGGGGCACCAGTAAGAACAGACAGAAGTCAGCCAGCACACTCTACCTCCCCTCGGTCGGACTCGCAAGGCCTCAAACCAAGAAGAAACTCCCGACACCCTTCAGCCTGCTCAACTCCGACAGCTCTCTGTACTGAACACAGAACAGTTCACTCCGAGGACAAGAAGCCTGTTTAAACACCTACGCCATGATGGAAACGTTCTCCAACACCCTCTTCTCAGAGTGTAAACTTGTGTTTGGTGGGCTTATGAAAGCAAGAAGAAACCTAAAAATTGATGGAAAACCCAACTGCAGGGGGATTTTCGAACTACCGAGGCAGTTATTTATTCTATAAAGTAGGACGTAGAAGAGCCTGGATGATATGGCTGTTTTTAATGACTGTGGTTATGACATTCAGGCACTGTGAGCGATGAATTGGGGCCACCTCCCTTGGTATATTTCTGAGTGTCTAGATTTGAGTAGTAGTGATTTCTTAACCTCAAGTTCAAATGACCCTTGAATGGAGGCAGGTTAGAGGTGGCTTACCGAAGCCAGGCTGCTTGGCAGATCTCTGTGAGTTCGGGCCAGTCTGGACACGAAGGAGTTCCACGACAGCCAGAGCTACATGGAGACCCTGTCTCAACAAACAAAAACAAAACAGGCTGCTTTCTCCCCTTGGGAATTCATGAGCTGAACATGGCAATATTTTATGAAATCCCTCCATAATTTGAATGTTATTTCCCAGATAAAGTCCAGTGCCAATTCTGCCTTGACTTTTTTCCAGGATCAGCTTTCCCTCCAGTCGGCTCCCGCTGACCAGTTGCTAACACGATGGCAGTGTTAGGAGATACTGTCTACAGGGTAGATAATATGCTGTTTGATACTCAAAACGTTCTTGTTGTTTAAAGTAGGAAGTATGTCACTATGTATTCTAAGAGTCTTGGTTTAAGAAGTAGTTCTGCAGTTTACAAGGTAAAGACGTAAACTTCCTCAAGTTGAAATCTCTACTTGACTTTTTAAGATGTATCTACCTACCAACTTGACTTTGGGGCTATAGGTTGGATGACACCGTGACTGTTTTCCTGAGTCACGGTTGACATAGTTTAAGTGCTCTGCTTAAAGCTGTAGCCTGTGGATCTTAATTTGAGAAGTAAAAGAATTTCAATATTTTTCTATTGTGCAATATCTTAAGAAAGCCAGTGCCTTTAGGAAAGTGTGCCCACTATCCCCGGGGCTCTTTATATAAGTATTTAAATAAATAGTCATGTTCATTGTTTGAGTTAATATTTTCCTTTGCTTCATTTCATTTGAATTACTTTTTCTGAATCGTTATTCATCTGAGGCACAAAATATTTTTATTGTGTTGAGGGGTGGGGGGGTGAAGGAAGGAAGAGAGGCGTTTGCTTACACTGGCAGCAACTCCAGAACGCAGGTACCTGATGTGAGCAGAGAAGACCTGAGCTGTGGCCTTGACACTGGGAACAGGGGCACTCCCTACCAGTGCCAGCTCCTCTCCTGCAGTGCCTGGAACCGCCCAGGACCTCTCAATCAGTGGCAGAGGCAGGGAAGGGGCTGTACAGACCTCCTCCGGCTGGCTGCTGCTGCAATCAGTCTGACACCCTTTGGGTGATCGCCACGGGACCCTTTTCATCTCAGCAGAAAGTGGGTAGTGCCACCACAGCCCCAAGGCCCACAAAGTCACTGTCCTGACAGACAAGGCAGGGTGACTTGGGAGCTCTATGTTGCCACTGAGAGAACGGCTTTTTTTTTTCTTCTTCCTTTTTAAGTATGAAGAGCAGACGCTGTGGTTGGCAGTCTAAAGGAGGAGAGGCTGGCTGCAGCAGGGCTGGGGTCAGTGAGGTCCGGCGAAGAAGCTGTGGATTTGCTGTGCCACCGCGGGTCCCACGACCTCCTCCAGTTCTTGGACGGAAGCGTTGCTCAGTTGCTGGATCGTTGGAAACTTCTGCAGCAGAAGTGGAGCCTTGACTTTGCCAACCCCGGGGATCTGCTGCACAGTCTGAACAAGGGACGGCTCGGAGAGCGCACACCGCTTCTTCCTGAGGAAAGGGTTCCTGCTGGGCTCCCTGGTTTGCTCTTGAACCTGAATGGGAAAATTAAAGGGAAAGCACACGGGCGCCTCCTGGTGGACAGTTTCTGTAAAAAACGTGCGCCCCTGGCTCCCGTATGCACACATATGTACAGTAGGGGCCAGAGGCTGACATGGGGCCTCTTCCTTATTACTCCACCTTATTTTTTGAGGCAGGGTCTCCTACTAGACTCAGAGTTTACCAACTTGGCTACAGCTCACTTGGCCAGTGAGCTCCAGGGACCTTCCAGTCTTCACCTCCTCAGGGACTTGGTCCTCGACTCCGTGTGGCAGGAGATTTACCATACAGCCATTTCCCCAGCCCCTTGGAACAGTTTATCCATTTGCTTCAGCTTATGGGTCCGAAATACAAACTCTTAGATATCGGTGAAATTATTTAGATTATATAGACCTCTTTTTTTTGGTTTTTCAAGACAGGGTTTCTCTGTGGCTTTGGAAGCTGTCCTGGAACTAGCTCTTGTAGACCAGTCTGGTCTCGAACTCACAGAGATCCACCTGCCTCTGCCTCCTGAGTGCTGGAATTAAAGGCGTGCGCCACCAACCCCTGGCTCGATATAGACTATATATTAAATATGACCATGCAAAGGAAAAAGAGAATTCATACAAACTGAGTTTTCAGAATATTTCGGGTAAAACTGGTGAAAGGCATGAAGAATTTACATACTTCTAGCTTTTTAGAACTAGTTCAGGACAGGTGTGGTGGTGCACATCTTTAATCCCAGCACACTGGAGAGGCAGAACCAGGCAGATCTCTGTGAGTTCAAAGGCAGCCTAGTCTACATGGCAAGTTTCAGAACAGCCAAGGGCAGAGACCCTGTCTCAAAAAAAAACAAAAAAAAAACAAAAAAACAAAACAAAAAACAAAAATCAAACAAAAAACCCTATTTCAAAGTGCTGGGACTATAGCTTAGTGGTAGAATGCTTGCTTAGCATGCCAAGGCCTTATGTTCGATTCCCAGCTCTGCAAATTAAAAAAGAAGCAAATAATTAAAAATCTTGGGCTGGTGAGATAGCTCAGTGGGTAAAGGTGTTTGCTGTGCCAGTCTGGTGACCTAAGTTCAGTTCCCTCCACACCCACACAGGCACACAGTCAGATTGCCTTCACACACACACCTAGACAGATAGACAGGAGATTTAAAGAAAAAAATGTAAAACATACTTCAGAGACCTGTTTCAAACAGGACCTGTAGAATTCTGCCTAACAAAAGACGCGCGAGTCACATGGGGTAGTGTGGCCTGCAATCCCAGCACTGGAGAGGCAGACATAGCTCTGTGAATCCAGGGCCAGCCTGATCTACAGTGTGAGCTCTAGGTCAGCCAGGTCTACACAGTGGGACCCTGTCTCAAAGAATAATACACTAGGTGATACCAGGGTGTGAAGGCAATCTGACTGTGACACCTGCCACTCCACTGATAACACACATTTGACTGAAGAGGACAAAGGTCTCCTACATAGAATCGTTCTTCAGTCAAGAGTGAGCAGCTGGTGGTGGTGGCGCACGCCTTTAATCCCAGCACTCGGGAGGCAGAGACAGCGGCAGCTGAATCTCTGATGAGTTTGAGGCCAGCCTGGTCTACAAAGCTACACAGAGAAGCCCTGTCTCAACAAAACAAAACAAAACAAAAAATAATGAGAGCGGCTGTGTGTCCCTGCTAGGACCCCAACAAGCTCTCAAAGGAGAAATGGACCCCAGCTAGAGGCCGTTACACCCTGACACCCAGGCAGACAAGGGCATTCTACTGGCAGAACACTGGAGGTGGTATAGAGGAGTCAGTAGGAATTTCCAATTTGCTTCTCAACCCTAGGTGCTCATCCACTTAACAGCAGGAACCCAGGGGCCTCTGAGAGGGCTCAGCAGGTAAAGGCGGTTGCTGCACAAGTCTGCTGACTTGGGTTTGATCCCTGGAATCCAGGCAAAGGCGGAAGGAGAGAGTAGACCCCACAAAGTTGTCCTCTTAACCTCTACAAGCATGCCATGCCATGTGTGTCTATATACATATAATGCACACACACAAAAATTTAAAAATAAAAAACCCTAATAACATAATAACTAACATACCAAAAAATACTCAGGCCCTATCCTGGTCGGTCAGAGGTTAGCTCATATATAACCTGTTTTTCCCCTAGTGCTAAGAATTGAACTCAGCCTCAAGGGGTCTACCTCAGAGCTATACACACACACACACACACGCACGCACGCACGCACGCACGCACGCACACACATACACACGCACACACACATTCATTATAATCTAATCCTGTCACTTATTTTTCTGTTGAGACAGAGCCTTACTATGTAGCCCAGGTTAGCCTCAAAGTTATCCCTCCCTCCATCTCGAAAGCTGGGATTGTAGGCATGCCCCACGAACCTTGTCTCCCATCACTATGTTAATTAATTAGCTTGTTTATTTGGTTTGACTTTTGTGAATTGTTCCTGGGGCTTGGTGTGAGCGGGAAATGCTATCTCACAGTATTTGGGGGAGGCATGCGTGCACCATTGCGTGCATGTACAAGTCTAAAGGCAGTTTGTGGGAGTAGAATCCCCTTTCATGGGGGCTCCAGGGGGCAAGCGAACCCACTGAACACTTGCCAGCTGGTGGCACTTTTGCCAAGGTCGCGGGGAGAATGGGGATGGCATAAGGCCTACTCGCAGCACTCAGGACGCTCAGGTGAGAGGCCTACAAGTGTGAAGTGAGCGTGACAAGCTGCAAGCCCACCTGGGCTACACGGTGACACCTGGTATGGGAAAGCAGACACGTTCCCTAGGAAAGCATGAGGAGACAAACCGAACACCCGGGAACAGAGCAAAGGACAAGAAACCAGTGACATCTCTTTTTGTTGTTTGTATGCGTCCATGTAGGAATACATGATTGCATATGAAGACCCGAGGTCAGCCCTGAGTGTGGCTCCTCAGGCTCCATGCGCCTGGAGTTTGAAGCGGGGCCTCTCCTTAGCCTGGAGCTGGCTGGCTAGGCTGGCCAGCCCGTCTCTCTCCCCAGGGCTGGGATTACACACATCTGTGTCTCATCTTGCCCAGCATCTTCACCTGGATTTGCCAGGGGTCAAACTTAGGTCCCCATGCTTGTGTAACAAGCGTTGAGCCACTGAGGCATCCCCAGCCTCAGGGTATTTAATTGATTAATGTTTAAGAAATAAATACAATAAGCCTATGCACACAAGTACTGAGGCAAAGGCCGGCATGGTGGCAAATGTTTGTGATTCCAAGAACTAGGGAAGAAGAATCCGGAGAACCAGGAGTTCAAGGCCAGCCTGAGCTACACAAGGCCCTATGGGGAGTGGCGGGGGACACAAACAAAAAAAAAAACAAACCAAGAAATGCTGGTACTGAAGCGATGGCATGTGAGAACGAGGCTAAGGGGCTGCCTGGTGCCTCTTTTACCAGCATAGTACAAATGCTGGATAATAGTGCAGCCTGGAGTCCAAAATCAGAGCTCCAACTTGTTCCCTTTGTTGCAGGCCTGTAACAGTCATCAGATCGAAGGAGGGTTTCCAGAAATCAGAGAGAGGTGTCCCTTGGTTGGCAGACTGTTTGCCTGGCATGGGGTAACACCTGGGTTCAGATATCATTTTTTTGTTTTGTTTTCTGTTTTTGTTTTTTTTGAGACAGGGTTTCTCTGTGTAGACCTGGCTGTCCTGGAACTTGCTCTATAGACCAGGCTGGCCTTGAACTCACAGAAATCCACCTGCCTCTGCTGAGATTAAAGGTCCAGCACTGCCTAAAACCCAACATGGTGATACTCACCTATAAATGCAGCTACATGAGACTCTGCATCAAAATTCTTTTGAGAAGTCTGGGCCGTGGCGGCACAAGCCTTTAATTCCAGCAATTGGGAGGCAGAGACAGATGGAGCTCTTTGAGTTTAAGGCCAGCCTGATCTAGAGTGTGAGTTCCAAGAGAGCCAGGGCTACACAGAGAAACTCTGTCTTGAAAAACACAAAGCAAACAAACAAATAAAAATGTTTAGGGCTGGAGAGATGGCTCGGTGGTTAAGAGCACCAACTGTTCTTCCAGAGGACCTGGGTTCAATTCCCAGCACCCACATGGCGGCTCACGCCTATCTGTAATTCTGGCTGCAGGAGATCTGGCACCCTCACACAGACATACAGACAGGCAAAAACACTAATGCACATAAAGTAAAAATAAATAAATCATGAGTTCCAGGACAGCCAGGATTGTTACACAGAGAAACCACGTCTGGAAAAACCAAAAAATAAATGAATAAATTAAATAACTCTTTAAAAATATTTTGAGGAACCAACACCACTATAATGAAGGCGGCTTTGGTGTGTCAGGATCCGAGGCAAACTGAGAATCCCCCAGACAGATGCCATAAAGGAGGAAGCTGGCACTTACCAGCTGGTTAATGAGGCAGGATGCTTCCAACTGGCTGGCCACCGGGAGCAACACCATCCCAAGGTCGAGCACAGTAAACTTCTGGACTTCCGGAAAGTACTGTTCACTTATCTGTGTTTTTTCAACTATTATGATCCCTTGAAGATGTCCAGACTTCAAAAGAAAAAAGACAGCAAATGAGTTGGCGGCACAATTCCTTGAAAAGCTCAGAAACTTAACACTTAGTGCTTGGGGTGGTTGAGACGGGTGAGGGAGATTCAAGGAGATGCTGGACCCCAGAGCCTCTACTTCAGTACTTACGTTTCTGACACGAACAAGTCTCTTTCTGTAGCCATGTCCGGCCACCAAATCCGCTTCCGTGATATAGAGAATGCAATATCTGCTGGAGAGGTAAAAATCTGCCAATGCCAGACCCTCCTCAAACATGAGTTTAACTTTTCCTTAAAATACAGACCAGAAAGAGGTTTTAGATTCCAGATAATAAGACAGCAACAGTTAAAATGTCTTTTTAGTCTGTATGAAGTTTCATCTTTAAGATATCTGTGTTTGTGTTTATGTGCACACGTGTGCAAGTATCCCGAGCATCCAGAACAGGGCGTAACTCCTCTGCAGAGGAATTAAAGGCAGTAATGAGCAGCCCAAGCAATGGGGCGGCTGGGGATGGAGACATCTCTAGCCATCCCCCCTTTTTTTAAAGATTTTCTTTTTAATTTATTATGTGTACAACATTCTGCTTCCATGCATATCTGCACACCAGAAGAGGGCGCCAGATCTCATAACGGATGGCTGTGAGCCACCGTGTGGTTGCTGGGAATTGAACTCAGGACCTCTGGAAGAGCAGTCGGTGCTCTTAACCGCTGAGCCATCTCTCCAGCCCTTTAGACCTCCTTTTTAATTTAAAAAATTATCTGTATGTTTTACTTGCATATCTGTCTGTACACATGTGAATGTCTGGTGCCCCAAAGTTCAGAAGAGGGAGGAGTCTGATCCCCTGAGCCACCATGTGGGTGCTGGGAATCAAACCAAGGTCCTCTGCAACGGCCGCCAGTCCTCTTAATCACTGGGCTATCTCTTCAGTATCATTTTATTTTATTTTATTTTATTTTATTTTATTTAGAGACTGGCTCTCATAGCCTTATTGGGCCTTGAAGTTGCTATGTAGGCCAGGTTGGTCTCCAGCTCCGTAATTCTCCTGCCCCGGTCTCTGGAACATCACAGACCCAGCATTGCTCCGCCCGCGTGACAGAGGGCAGTCCACTCACTAACCTTGCATCTCCTGAGCCAGCCGGGACCCGCGCCACTTCTCGTTAGCCACAATATGCCCCAGCGGTACGTGCACCGGGCCTGCACCCGCGTGGGGGGTCCTTTCCATCCGCGGTTTGTCTGGTGAGGAAGACGCTAGGGCAGGTGTGGCGGCTGCACCCGGTTCTACACCAAGTCCCGGCCTCGTGGGCAGGATCTGCGGAGCGGCTTTTCAGGCATCTGAACTCTTGTCCACCAGATCACAATCCCAGGGATGCCTTCCTTTAAGAAAATAAGCCTAGGCCCGGCCTTGGTGGCGCTCGCCTTTAATCCCAGCACTCGGGAGGCAGAGGCGGGAGGATCTCTGTGAGTTCGAGGCCAGCCCGGACTCCCAGGATAGGTTCCAAAGCTACACAGAGAAACCCTGTCTCGAAAAACCAAAAAGGAAAAAGAAAGAAAGAAAAAGAAGAAGAAAATAAGCCTGGGTCTTAGGATGGTGAAACCCACAGAAACAGCTGATCTGATTATCAGGGAACTCTTTTCTTTTTTTTTTTTCTAAGTTCTCCACTTTGCATTGTTAGGAAATTATTGCTCGAACCTAAATGAAATGACATTTTTATTTCACTTAAAAAATTTTACATATAAATATATTCTTAAATGCTTCCATAGATATGTAATATACATAAAGTGTCAGGATCTCTCTTGAGAACTAAAAAATGTTCATCCGGGAGCTCTTGCTCCCCAGTCTGATGGCTGTGAAACCAGCATGGGACTGTCCAGACCCAGGAACGTGGGTGTCAGTGAGGAGACCTCGGAAATCTAGGGGCCCTGCTGTAGAAGCCCAGTATTTATCCCTAGCATAGGTGTGGACTTTGGGGGCCCAGTCCACATAGAGGGATACTCCCTGAGCCAAGACACACGGGGGTGGGGGGCCTAGGCCCTGTCCCAAAGGCTATGACAGACTCTGATGACACCCTGTGGAAGGCCTCACCCTCCCTGGGGAGCAGAAAGGATATGGGATAGGTAGGGTGTTAGTTGGGGGGGGGGTGGTAGGGGAGGAGGGGAGGGAGAGCGAACTGGGATTGTCATGTAAAACAATCTTGTTTCTAATTCAAATATAAAAATCTGCAAAAGAAGAAGAAAATAAGAGAAGAGGCCTGGGTCTTAACGTCGCGAAGCTTGGCTCCCCGCCGCCAGCTGGTTGCTGGCGCAGGCTGGACTCGAACTCGTCCTCTCCCGTCACAGCCGGGCGCCAGCCGAGGATCCCGTGTCACTCACCCTCTTTGTAAGCACCTTCCTGGGCTCCGGGGTCCTCACAGGGCTCAGGGCGGCTGCTCCGTCCAGTCCCTGCCGGGGGTCGAAGCAGCCGGGAGGCTCACGGCACGGCGATCACCAATCTCCGCGGACATCACCATGCCACTTCCGGGTTCCCACGGCCCGCCCCGCCCTCTCTCATTTTCGCCCGCCCTCCTTGGAGTCCTATTGGCGAAGACGTACAAGATTGACTTCCAAGGCCACCAGTAATCGGACGGGAGACTCAGCTGGCCTCCCCATTGGCTGGAATTTGAAGGACGCCTCGCTGGGTTGTCAAGAGCAACGGGGGGGCGGCAGTAACCTTGACCCTGATTGGTCGAGGCTCACAACGGAGCCAATGGGAGGCGCGCTTGTTGCGAGGAGCGTCCGGGGCTGCAAGGCTGCCCTCCGGCGAGTCCGGCGCTGAGCGCTGAAGCCCGCAACCCGCTTCCCGCAGGCAGGATGCTCCTCAGCTTCCGCAGGAACCGCCGCCGCCAGTTCGTGAGTAAAACCCCGGGGGCGGGTGTGCGAGCCAGCTGTGCGAGCTCGCCGTGCGAGCGAGGCGGGGGCGCTGTCCCGGAAGCCCCGACTTGGTGTTCCAGAGAACCCTCATCTCCAGGACAGGAACCAGCTGGTACCACCCCAGCCTCCTGGATACTCGGATCCTGGGGTCTGTTTGACCGCAACAGAAACTCCCCTGTAGTCCCCAGGAAATTCAGTTCTGAAAAATACTGGTACAGCAGGCCGCCTGCAAGCCACAGAAACCACAGAACGTTCCCTCCCAGCACCCAGCCTATGAGAGAAAGGGGTACACGGGTGTTACGCGCCAAAAAAACATGCATGGCCATGAGAAATTTCTTTTTTTTTAAAAGGAAGGGATTTTTTTTAGATTTTATTTATTTATTATGTATACAACCTTCTGCTTCCATGCATATCTGCACACCAGCAGAGGGCACCAGATCCCTCATTACAGATGGTTGTGAGCCACCATGTGGTTGCTGGGATTGAACTCAGGACCCAGCCGGTGCTCTGAACCCCTGAGCCATCTCTGCAGCCCTTGAAAAATTTCTTGATTGTTTCCCAAACGTCAACCAATCAGAAACCAGCCGGTACCTACTGATGTAATCCTGTAACTTTTGTCTTTAAAACCCAGCAGTAGACAGGGGACTTCACCCCCTCTGGAGGCTGCTACGTCTGGGGTCCCTCCCTCGGTGTAGGATAAATAATTTAATAAACCTCGTGCAATTGCATCGGTGATCTGTCTCCCTGGTCTCTTTGGGGATCCTTGTGACTCAGCACGACACTCCCCTTGGCCCGGAGCTCACCCCTGCCGTACTTAAAGCTGTTGCATGGTCGGATGTCCCCGCAGGGAAGTCACTCCGCACCCCGCAACACCCACCTTAGCAGGGCCTTCGCCTCTGCCCACCCCGACCTTGGCCTCTGTCTACCTGGGTTGCTGTGTAGTTTCACCCCCCAGGTTCCCGGGATTTGCTGTCTGCAGAGCAACGGCAGCGGGGACTTTACAAACCGCAGCTCTGACTATGCCACTGCTCTCAGCAGAACCCACTGCCCGCCATCCCACTAGGCACTCACCCCAGACACAGGGGCATTTGCTCTTCCGTCTGTCTGGGCTGTGCCCTTCCAGATCTGAAGGCCACCGTGTCTCCGTGCGTCACGTATTGCCTTCCTAGGCTCATTCTCTGATCCCTTGCTGTTTTATGTTTCTTCTTCTGTGTGGTTTTGAAACAGGGTCTTAACTGTGTAGCTCAGGAAACGCCCCACAGTCCTCTTGCCTCTGCCCCTGAGTGCAGAGATTACAGTTTTGCCACCATCACACTTGGCTTCTTACAGGTTTTCCTAGGATGACTCCAGCAATCCATGGACACACCCTTTGCTCTCACTACAACCTGTGAATCATGCCAACTTGGTTTTGTGGTGCTGGGAATCCATTTCAGGACCTTTTAGGCCAGGAATAGTAGAGCACACCCCTTTAATCCCCGCTCTCCGGAGGCAGGGGCAGGCAGACCTCTGTGAGTTCAAGGCCAGCCTGGTCTACAGAGTGAGTTCCAGACTAGTCAAAGCTATGTGAGACCCTGTCTCAAGGGAGAGGGGGGAAAAAGTAATTTTTCCCGGCCCTTTGGGGACACTAGGCAAACATTCTGTCACTGAACTCTATCCTTGTTGCAATCTTTAAAAAAGATTCATTTTTAGTTATGTGTAAGTGTCTTAAGTGTGAGCTTGTGCACTTCAGTGTGAGGGCCTGTGGAAGCCAGGGGCATTGGGTTCCCTGGAGCTGCAGTTCTAGGCAGTTGTGAGTCGTCCGATGTTGGTGCTGGGAGCTGGACTGGTCCTCTGGAAGAGTGCATGCTCTTAACCACTGGGCCATTTCTCCGACCCCCAGGCTGGCCTCGAACTCCCAGAGATCCGCCTGCCTCTGCCTCCCGAGTGCTGGGATTAAAGGCGTGCACCACCAACGCCCGGCCCCCAGAAATAATCTTAAATGCTCCATCCATCCCTTCTGTCCTCTTTTCCTGATGTAAGTCACCTGACACTCGTGTTTTCTCGGTCTCTTGTTCATGCTGTCCCCTCTCCGATGTAGAGGCAGTGATGATCTATTCTTAATGCCCCTGTGATCCACCACTCCCACCTCCCTACCCCCACCCCACCCCCACCCCAGGGAAACACTTGACGTGTCCTTGCTGGTCTCAAAACCTGAAGGGCTGGAGAGATGGCTCAGTGACTAACAGCACTTGTTGCTTTTGCGGAGGACTTGGATTCAACTTCCAGCCCCCATATGGTGGCTCGCAACCATCCGAAATGCCATTTCTAGGGGATCCGATGCCCTCTTCTGACCCCCACAGGCCAGACATGCATGTGGTGTGTATGCATATATATATATATATATATAGATAGATAGATAGAGAGACAGACAGACAGACAGACAGACAGATAAAACATTCATGCACATAAAGTAAATAAATCTAAAAAATCAAAACAAAATTCCCGAAGAAACTCTTCTCTCCTTGAGCCATTTGACTTTCCTTGTCCCTTGCCATTTCTCGTAATTCCGTGTTCTTAACAACTGTGTGCGTGTTTTCCCACTATATGCCCCCAAGGATGAAGACAGGGCATCTTCATTGTTGTCATGGCAGCCTGCCTTTAGTAGGTGTGAGTGGCTGGTGCTCACGAGAACATTAGACAGGGCTCAGAAACTCGAAGGAGACTCCCCTGCCCCCAGCTACCTAAAGTGGAGTGGGGTTCCCTCTGAGTTTCATCATACGTGGGGCTCGCTTTCCTTACTGTGCATCTTTGAGCCAAGCCACCTGGAGTCGAGCTCCCATCAGACACAAGTCAGTACGCTCAGTTCCAGAGCTGGTAAAGATAAGATAGACACCTGTTGCCCAGGGCTGGGAAGGCCCGGGTGACTTCACTGGGGACAGTGCAATGTGCTGGAATCCTGGAAGGTAACCATCAGTGGACTGATGGCTTTTCTTGTTGGCTGCGACCTGACGTAACTTGTGGGAGTGGAGGTTTATTTTGGCTCATGGTTTTGAGGGGATATGGTCCATCACAGTGGGGAAGTTGTGTCCGTGAGTGGCTCCATGGTGGCGGGAACGTGTAGTGGGTGCTCCCCCCCCCCCCCCCCCCCCCGTCCCCGTCCCCGTCCCCGTCCCCCCAGTTGGTTCTGTTCCTATCAGGGTAAGTTATCCCAGCTCTGTTAACCGCTCTGGAAAACAGAGACCCCCCAAAGGTGTGCCTTATCACACACCAGGTGTCAATGAACCCAGTCAAGCCGGCGGCAGCTGATATCAGTCAGGAAAGCAGCTGTTAAGGGGGAAGGAGAGAGGGCTGTCTCAGTGGGCAGTGATGTGTTGTGCCCTGCTGAGTGCACTGGCCCGGACAGCTGGGAGTCGGGAACAACGGGAGGAGAGGGACTCTTGACAGGACCGGGTCCCTGGTGTGGCCTCGGCCTGGGAGGCGATGGTGGGACGGGGCCCAGGTGATTTCCTCCTCCCAGTGACCTGCCTTGGGTTTCATTTGTACAGAATCATATCATCCATGGCTTCCTGCCAGCAGCCAGCATTGCTCCGAAGCCAGCTGTGCCACGCACACCTCCTCCCCGAAGCCCCAACCCATCTCCAGAGAGACCCAGGTAGGTCTCAGGCTCAGCAGCACCCAGCTTGGGTCACCGCGATGCTTGACCATCCAGTAGTGAGTCCTGGCCAGGAGCTCGCAAGCAGAGGGGCTAGAGTCACATCCAATTTACCACCGTCCTGGGATACACTTCATCCGGCTTCTCTGAGGAATGAGGGATTTGCGTGGGCTCTGCCTCCTTCAATCCAGGATCTCAGATTTCATGATTGGATGCCGTTGGTGCTTATTAAGTAGAAAGCACCGAGTTTAAGTTCATTCTTCCTTCCTCCCTCCCTCCTTTCTTCCTTCCAGGGAATGGAAGTCAGGGCCTTGTGTGTCCTCTACATCCCAGCCATGGGTCCATCCAGGTTCATAGTACTTTCAGGAGAACCATACAAACATTTCTTCCTTTCTAGATACAATCCTGCCCTTTTTTGGCGCGGGGGTGTGGTGGGGGAGTGGGGGTGGCATTCAAGACAGGATTTCTCTGTGTAGACCTGGCTGGCCTCGAACTCACAGAGATCCTCCTTCCTCTCCCTCCCTAGTCCTGGGATTAAAGGCATGGGCCACCACCTCCCAGCTACAATTCTGCCTTTTAAAAGAACTACTGTGTGTGTGTGTGTGTGTGTGTGTGTGTGTGTGTGTGTGTGTGTGTGTGCTCGAGCGCACAGAGCGCTTGGATGTGGGTACTCTTGGAATCCAGAAGAGGACATTGGGTCCCCTGGAGCCGGTGTTGCCCGTGGTTGTGAACCACCAAGCGAGGGTGCTGGGAACCAAATTCAGATCCTGTACAAGAGCAGGGTGTGTCTTTAACCACTGAGCCATCTCTGCAGTCCACAACTAGTCTGTTTTTAATCCCTAAGATACATTGGTTATTAGCTGTTAGTAAGAACTAATTCCTCTCCATGGGCCCCTTCCTATTTGGTCTTCTTTGGTACTGGTATATTCGATTAGAACAGAAACTCCAAAGGACTGGGAACAGGGCTTAAGTATTTGCCCAGCATATACGAGCTAGCTCCTGGATTCTGTCCCTAAACACTGGAGTAGGAAAAACCTGTGCGGTGTTCTAGTGTTTGATTCTGCCTGCAGCAGGTAACACGGATAGCCATTATTAGTGAGTGCCAAATCACCCTCTCAGGAACACTGTGAGCGGGCCCTGTGCTCATCTCTGTTTGGGGTCACCTGTGAGGTTCAGGTGTTGATCACTGCCTCAGAGGTCAGGGCAGTAGCCCCACCCACTGATCCCAAGGTGGTCTGTCCAGCTCATCAGTGTTTGTGGCGTGTCATTAAGACTTAAGTGTTTGTGCAGGCTGGGCAGTAGCTAGAGGGTTCGCTTTTCATTCCATTGTCAGCAAAACAGACGGACAGTTGCTTTGTGGTAAGCATGTTGTGGGCTTGCTAGAAAGTCCCTTCCCTCCCTCCCTCCCTCCCTCCCTCCCTCCCTCCCTCCTTCTCTTTCTTTCTTTCTTTCTTTCTTTCTTTCTTTCTTTCTTTCTTTCTTTCTTATTTCTTTATGTGCATTGATGTTTTGCCTGTGTGTACATCTGTGTGAGGGTGTCGAATCCTCTGAAACTGGGGTTACAGACAGTTGTGAGCCACCATGTGTGTGTGCTGGGAATTGAACCCGGGTCCTCTGAAAGAGCAGCCAGTGCTCTTAACTGCTGAACCGTCTCTCTACAGCCTCTTAAAAAATCATTTATTTTTGAAGTGCTTGCCAAATGATTTCCCACGTTGTGTTTGTGTTCCCATTGCTTGTGAGCGCCGGTCACTTCCTACGCTCACCAGCGTCTGGTTTGGCCAGTCTGCCTGTGAGGGTGGATCCCGACAGTGCAGGTGGATTGGTTTTCGCACACCCTGACTCTCCGAAGGTTTTTGAAGGCAGTGAACATCCACAAGTAGCCGTCGCCTGGAGCCTGTTGGGTGACTGGTCTCTGGCACACTGTCTTAGCAGTTCTGAACAGCTAGGGGCAAGCTAGCCCTCGTTCTTTTAGCCTTGTGGTGCATTTCTGGTCTCTGTAAAGAGACAGTTTCAGGGGTGCGCTTGTCGGTATCGCTGCCATCCCCCCTTTTGTGGATGGTAGAACAGCCCTGCTTGCCACTGTCCATCGTGGGAGCCGCTCTACTTGGTCTGTGTAAGGGATTGTCTTGACTAGATTTTAATTTCTGGGCATTCACTGGGTGTAGTTCTGAGGTTGTGGGGAAAAGCCACTGAGCTTTTCCAGTGTTCTCACCCAACGATAATGAACCCGTCACTCTGGACTTCTTCCCTCCAGAAAGTAGGCGATTAACTCCTCAGTGGGCCACGCCTGGGTTGGCTCTAATTCTGTTAGGTTCTACCCACCTAAAGACTGTATCAGATTCCTCCTGCTGAGGGCTCACCCTCCCCCACTGCCCAGCCCCCACTTCAAATACTAGACGTAAGCCCAGGTGGTTTTGCCCATATTCTGACCTGGACATACACTGGTGTGCTCTCAACCCTGTCTTCATGTTGGATCTGATAGTGGCTCACAGATCCTAGGGACAACTCAGTGCAAAACACAGCCCTTGGAAGAAGAGCTTGTCCTGAGCTAGAAATGACTGGCCCCTAGCCTGGGGACAGGGTCCAGGTTCTGAGCCAGCTTTGGGTGAATGTGGATTCTGGTTGCCTTGAGTGGCATGCTTCAGTGTGGAAGAGGCCAGTTAACTTCTGTAAGTCAGAGAGCAAAAGGAGCCACAGATCAGTGCATTTACCAAACACAGTGCCAGAGACTCGGGAGGTGGGTACTGCAGAGCGTGTGGACTGTCTGTAGGTTTGGGATGGCGGCTCACAGCTTTCTTAGGGTTTGTGGAAGAAGCTGGTCTTTCAAGTTCAACAGTATGTTCTAAGAGTTTTACCCAAGACACGAGGAGATTAGGTCAGATGAGAGGTTTGCAGTAAATAGGTGGCCTCAGCTTCTGATCCTGCAGCAATCCGTCTCTCAGGTCACGAAGTTCCCGTCGCCCGTCAGGTCTTCTACGCTGATGCGGCTTCTTCGGAGGACTGGAGTTTGCATGTGTTTATTGGTTTATCATGAAGGTTGTTTTGCTCTGCTTTGAGGTAGGGTAGCCCAGACGGGCTCCCCTCCTCTTTCAAGTCTTCCCCGAGAGCTGAGGTGACAAGCGTTCGTCACATGCCTTGCTTTATGAAGGAGGTTTTAAAGGACACAAAGAGGCCTGTGAACTGATCCATAGGGTGAGTTGTGGGAAGGCCCCAAGCACACGTGTTTCTGTCTCCAGCGTGTGTGAGTCTTGTGGGTATGGAAGCTTCATTGCGTAGGTGCCACTGATGCAGTGACTGACGGTGGCCGTCACCTCCAGCAGCCCCACTCCACCTGCCCCAGGGTTAAAAGATGGGACAGAAAGTTCTCTCCATTTGAGCACCTGGCTGGTTCCCCTGGCAACCAACTCCCATACCTGTGGTTATCTAGGGACTTACACAGCTCTCCTCGTTGTAAGCTCAGGTGTTTGAGAAGGCTGGCTGTAAGTAATAAAAGGCTGCCTCTGCCCCGGCTCTCTGGAGCTGCTTCAAGATCTGAGGGCAGAAGGCAATGCTCAAGACATCCCTAGGTAAGAGACAGGGCTGTGGCAACCGAAAAATAGGGATGCTGGGTAGCACAGCGACACTCAGGGGATGGTGGAATTCTTTGCTTTGGATTTGTTTTTAGTGTACGCCTGTGTGGCGATTGTGGCTTATATACATACGAGCCTGCAATTTGTCCAGGGGTGTCTTCCTCTGCTCTCCATCTTACTGACCTGAGACAGGTCTCTCACGGAATGAGAAGCTCACCTTTTTGGCTAGGCTGGCTGGCCAGCTAGCATTGGAAATACAGACATATGTTTTAATTGATGGATCTTTTCATCATTAGAGTGTGTGTGTGTGTGTGTGTGTATTTATATATTTACACATATATATTTAAAGTCAGGATCTCGCTGTATAGCCCAGGAAACATGTGTGCCACACTATACCTGGCGTAAGTCTTCCTATCTTACTCTTTTATTTCATTCAGATCTTTCATTTGAATAAGAAAACTATCTGAATGTGGGCTTTGCCTGTCTGACTGTGTGGATTAACAACACTGTGTGGATTGTTGTCACATCTTACTGACAAGTCACTCAGTTGCTCTAAGAGTGGGCTGCCTAAGTTTGACTCCTGCAGTCAGTGTGAGAATTAAATGGGGATTCCGACGGGCCGTCACCAACTGTGAGCGAGCTGTCAGCGGCTAACCAGTAGCTGTCAGCTCAGCCTGCAGCTTGCCTGCCCGCCGCTCAGGGCCTCTGTGGATGTTTGTGTTCATAGGTCTGCTCTGGCTGCGGTCATCCTGACAACCACGCTGACTGGACAGACAGTTGCCATCCCCCAGCCTCGCCAGAGATCCCGGTCTGAGAGTGACGCCTCCCACGTTGAAAAGGACAGCCTCATCGAGCCCTATGCCACCACCTCAGAGCTGAGGCTTCGGTAGGGACATGTTACAGCTGTGTGTCCTCTTGTTGGGCAGAGAGCAGCCCAGTGAGGCCACTCTGTATGGGACCAGGTGGTGGTCATAGCCACCAGGTTCTCATCCCGTGTGTCCAGGAGGCACTGGAAGGGACAGCCATTGTTCTTCTATTTTATATTTTGAGACAAGGTCTTCCTGTACAGACCAGATGGCCTCAGCCTATATGTCTCATGCTTTAGTTTCTCAGGCAGCTAGGACCACAGCAGTGCACCATGGGATTTTACGTTTCAATCTTGACTACACAGTGACCGTAGTCGCAACTGCTGTACAAGTTGGGGCAGGAGGATCATTTGAACCCGGGAGTTCAGGCTTGACCTGGACCACATAGCTGGACCAGTGTCAAGATGAAATCTTGACTGCATTTTGAATATAGCTAGTTTTTCTCCTAAGAATTACACTTTGGCCAAATTGAACTAAAATCATGGAGGTGATCATAAAGTTCACTGGAAAGAAAAAGGATATAAAATGATCAAAGGAAGAATACAGAAATGCTAGCCTAGGCGAGGGCTGGGCCAGCCCTACCGTATTTTAAAGCAGAGCTGGAGGGTAGTGAGCGGCTGCTCAGTTCAGCAGTGAGAGGCGCTTGCGAACAGGAGGCAGCCCTCACATAGGTCAGAGAGAAGGAAGGACTTCAGCACATCCACTAACGGAATTGGAAAACAAATTGGCTTTGAGTGTTGGCCAAGTCATGTAACTGTGTACTTCTAGGCTAGGAATTTAGACGGTAAAAAAAAGTGTGGGGCGGGGCGGGGCGGGGCGGGGGATGAGTGGGAATTGTGGTCCATATCTGTAATCTGAGCATTTGGGAGATGGAGGTTGAAGGATCAGGAGGCAGAGAGAGGCCAGAATGATGTACGTAGCAAGTTCCAAGCAAGCCAGCTGGGGCTCCTGAGTGAGACCCTGTCCCAAACAAACACACACCCAGCAAGGGCAGGAGACAGCTTGGCAGTTGAGAGGGCCGCATGCGTGTGCTCTTGAGTTTGGTTCCCAGCACCCACCCACATTTCATCACCAGGGGAATCTGAGGCCTCTGGCTTCCATGGGCACCTGAGCTCACAAGCATGTGCCCAGACACTCATCCATTTACATGTAACTAAGATAAAATTAACAAAGAAAGAAAGCTTTACTGATAGCAGGTGTGGAGGTGAGGCGCTCAGAGGTGAGGCGCTCAGAGGTGAGGCGCTCAGAGGTGAGGCGCTCAGAGGTGAGGCGCTCAGAGGTGAGGCGCTCAGAGGTGAGGCGCTCAGAGGTGAGGCGCTCAGAGGTGAGGCGCTCAGAGGTGAGGCGCTCAGAGGTGAGGCGCTCAGAGGTGAGGCGCTCAGAGGTGAGGCGCTCAGAGGTGAGGCGCTCAGAGGTGAGGCGCTCAGAGGTGAGGCGCTCAAGAGGTTAGGAGCAGCCCCCGGATTCGGTTCCCAGCTCTTAGACTCTTCACAGCCCCCTTTAACTCCAGCTGCAGGGAATCCAGCATCCTCTTGTGGCCTCTGTGGATCTCTGCCTTCACATATACACACGGGTGCACACACACATAATAAAAGGAAATCTTTTTAAAATACTAATAGCAAAATGAGTTGTATATATAGAATATGAAAAACAAGTATAAAGAAATACTTAATAGCCAGGCAGTGGTGGCTCAAGCCTTTAACCCCAGCACTCAGGAGGCAGAGACAGGCGGATCTCTGAGTTCGAGGTCAGCCTGGTCTACAGAGTGAGTTCTAAGACAGCCAGGGCTACACAGTGAGACCCTGTCTAGAAAAACCAAATATGAGATAGTGAGAGGGGGGAGAGGGAGGGAGGGAGAGGGAGAGAGAGAGACAGAGAGAGAGAGAGAGAGAGAGAGAGAGAGAGAGAGAGAGAGAGAGAGAGAGAGAGAGAGGAGAATCCCTAGAAGGCCAAAGCAGGGTGAACGGACCCTGTCATCACTCAGCTTTCGTGTATTTTACAGGTAAAGTACTTCTTTGGCACGGACGTGTAAACAGTGCTTTTAAGATGTGTGTAACAGCTTGGTGGGATAATGTGTGCCAGTAATCCTAGCACTTGGAAAGCTGAGGCAGGAGGATTAGGGTTTGGGCCAGCCTGGGCTGTGTAGTAAGATCTTGTCTTGAAATGAATGAATGAATGAATGAATGAATGAATGAATGAATGAAGAAATGTGTTTCAGTATCAGCGTCAGGTGCTAAGTTGCTTGTTTGCTTATTTGTTTGTTAATGACCTAACATAGGCAACGCTTGCAGAAGGAGCCAAGAAGAGCTTCCTTAGCATCCTCTGAGACTGTAGGCTACGCGGAGGACGGCAATGCCAGAACACAGGTGTCGAGCAGCTCCAGGGAGTCAGAGCCCGGCTCCTGGAAGGATTTGGAAGATGGCAGAGGTGCTGCATACGCCCTGCCTCACAGGAAACAGGTGACATCGCGTTCCCAAGCTGCTTCCCTCATGTTACCCAGGGTAAACTGCCCAGAACACGTGAGAACGCTCTGTGCTGTTTTCCATCACGTCCATTGTTCTAAGTGTTCAGCCCGTGTCTGTCTGGATGGAGTAAAACATCTCTGTGGGATTCTTCTTTGCTGTGTATCTGTGTGTTGTGTGTGTGTGTGTGTGTGTGTGTGTGTGTGTGTGTGCAGTGTGCTTTCATGGTGTGTTTGTGGTATGTTTGAGTGTGTGTATCTGAATGTATGTGCTTGTGTGTGGTGTGCTTGTATGTATGCACTTCTGTTGTTTGTTTTATTGTTTTTTGGGGTTTTTTTTGTTGTTGTTGTTGTTTTTTTCCAAGACAGGGTTTCTCTGTGTGGCTTTGGAGCCTATCCTGGCACTCACTCTGTAGACCAGGCTGGCCTCGAACTCACAGAGATCCGCCTGCCTCTGCCTCCTGAGTGCTGGGATTAAAGGTGTGTGTCAACGCCTGGCCTTTCTTTCTTTTTAAATAAAAGATTTGTAATTTCTGCCGGGTGTTGGTGGCTCACGCCTTTAATCCTAGAGGTCTACAAAGCAAGTTCCAGGACAGGCTCCAAAGCTACACAAAGAAACCCTGTCTCGAAAAACACAAGAAACAAAAAACAACAACAAAAAAAGATTTGCTTACTTCCACTTTCCGTGTGTGGTGTTTTAACTGCATAGAAGTCTGTGCACCATACATAGGCAGTGCCTGTTAAGTAAGAGTTCTTTGGATCCCCTGAAACCGGGGTTACGGATGGCTGTGAGCCCCCGTGCGGACGCTGAGAATCAATTCTGGGTCCTCAGGAAGAGCAGCCAGCGCTCTCAGCTGCTGAGCCAACTCTCCGGCCCCTCTCTCCAGTCCTCGTGTAGGTGGTCCCCTGTCACTGTCACGTAATTTTCCCTAAGCAGCCACACCGTCCTCGTTCACGTGGCCGCTGGTGGCTCTCATTTTTATTCCCTTAAGAATAGAGCTGAAGGTGGCACTGGCTGACGTGTGCTCTGCTGCGCGTGTGCATGGACATTCCATGGGCGTCTGCTGCGGCACGGTGTGTGTATGCACTTGTTGTCACACATGGACTTTTATGGTGCTGCACCAGGGCCGGGTGTGATGGCACCGGGTGCTGTCCTGAGCAAGCGAGAGGCAGCTGAGCAGGAACGTGGAAGGGAAGCCACCCAGGAAGTGTGGGATCTGAAGCTTCCCACAGCCGTATCTCCTAGGCCATCGACTTTTTTTTTTTGCCAGACTTTTCATATAGGGGTCTGTGGTTTCTTCCTGCCCTGGCGTGTGTGTGTGGCAGGCAGCCCTGGCGTGTGTGTGGCAGCTGTGAGGGCGGGATAACGTAGAACAGTTGAGTTGTTAGGATGTATGCAGCTAACACGGACCATGTGCTGTTCTCTTTCATACCAAAAGGTACCATCGTCACAAAAGATGGTGACAGATGATGACACTTTTGAGCAAGTCGGGTTTGCAGACTCCTCCTTCTCCTCCTCCTCCTCCTCCTCCTCACCCTCCTCACCACAGCACGTTCAACACAGAGGTAAGGACGGAAGTGAACGGCAGAGCGCTTTTTTGGTTACCGCTTCTGGTGTCATTCGCCTCTGCACTGTGGCTCTGTGATTCATCCTCACTCTGAATGAGGGGTCGCCCAGATGTGACGTTGCCTGGACCATGTTAGATGCTCCCTTAGAGCCCTTGTCTGTGTTGTCTGTTTCTCCCAGCCCAGGCCCTGACTGTGTAGGTGTGCCGTTCCCTCTGCTCCCTGTCACCATGGCCGCGGCGGGCCATCAGGGAGGGGCTTGTTGGATGCAGGAATGTATAGATGGATGTTCCTGGCAAAATCCTGGAAATGCACTTCACCCTTTTTGATATATTTTATTGGGCACAGTCAGAATCCAGCCCATTATGGCAAAGGTTTAAGCAATTCTGATATCCCCGAGGGGACAGGGCGACAGAGCCTGCCGAGCAGTGGGCAGCAAGCAACTGCTTTGTCAGGCCCCCTGAGTTGCTTGAGCCTCGGGACACAGTCGGAGTGTGTGTGCATTTGGATGCATGGGTGTGTGAAGGTGTGCTCTGTGAAGGGGCCAGACTGGCCAACTTTAGGCTGTTCCTCAGTAGCTGCCCACCTTGCTTTTGGAGACAGGGTCTTTTATTGGCTGGCATCCTCGTTTGGGTTTCTGTTGCTGCAACAAAGCACCATGAGCAAAAAGCAGGTTGGGGAGGAAAGGGTTTATTTGGCTCACACTTTACATCACTGTTCATCAGAGGGAAGTCAGGGCAGGAACTCAGGCAGGACAGGAACCTGGAGGCAGGAGCTGATGCAGAGGCCTCGGAGGGGAGCTGCTGACTGGCTTGCTCCTCATGGCTTGCTCAGCCTGCTTTTTCATAGAACCCAGGACCAGCAGCCTAGAGATGGCACCACCCACTAGGGCCTGGGCCCTCCCCTATCGATCACTAAATGAGACAATGCCTTACAGCTGGATCTCATAGAGACATTCCTCAGCTGAGGCTCCTTCCTCTCTGATGACTCTAGCCTGTGTCAAGCTGACACAAAACCAGTCAGTACAGGCTGGCTGGGCCAGATCCCTAGGGATCCATGTCTCCACCTCCCCAGTACCGGGATTCCAAGCTGAGCCAACAGACTGGATAAACCTCATGCTGGGCTCACAGGTGTGGGTTAGGGAGATTGCAGGGCCTGCAGTGCCGCCTGGGTTTTGTTGGGTGTTAAAAGGCCTGAGGCACTTGAGGGAAAGTCCCAAAACCCAGATTCTAATCGAGTGGCTGAGAGTGGGACACAGAGGTCTGTGTTTCTGGCAGACTCCCTGGGAAGCCAAGGTGGGTGGACACAAAACAGATGAGGCGCTCTGGCTTCTAGTGTTTGGTTCTCCTCTCTGTCCTTTCAGGTGACAAGAGGCTTGGCTAAGTTGCATACTTGTCCTCTGCTCAGTCTGCATGTGTCTATCAGTACTGTAGCGCAGACGGTCACGTCCACCTGCATCCCATCCGCTCCCTGGTGGCTGTCCCCACTGTTGCTGGCCACACGACAGATGCCACCCGGCACCCTTGCCCCGTGTCTCTCAGGAGCACTTTCCCTTCCCTCCAGGCTTCACGGCCTTTCCTGATCTCTTTGGCTCCATAGCCACCCCCTGCTCAGGGTCTGAGATACACTCCACCGTGGCGGGGAAGCCGAGGCAGCGGGGTTGTGCAGCCGAGCCGGGGAGCACAGAGTTGGGTGCTGGCACTCAGCATGCCCCCTCCTTTTCATTCAGTCCGGGAACCCGGTCCGTGCAGCGGTGCCACCCACATTTAGGCTGGATCTTCCCACCTAACCCAACCTAGAAACCCCCTCCCATGCCCAGAGCCTTGTGTCCTGGGTGATTTTGGACACTGTCCGTTAATGACAGTGTTAACCATCACACTATGCTGAGGGACAGGCTCAGGAGTCTCGGTTATCAGAGAGTTTTGATTTATTTGGAATTTTGGCAGCAAGGGTGTGTTCCTGTGTGAATTTTCTCTCTGTGAAGATCGGGGTTAGAGCCAGGCACAACATGACATAAGCTGAGAAACCGTTAAATCGTTGGCACCCCTCCTCCATATAAAGAAGAGAAATGAGATCTATCTGAGAAGTTTTAAGTTAGAAGACGGCAGCCAGCCAGCATGGAAGTGAGGCAGGAGGGCGGGGGTCAGGCTCAGCCTGGCTGCAGAGTGTCACCCTGTCCCTGACAGAACAACCAAAGCTGTGGCCAGCTAGGGCGACAGACACAAGGAAATGGGAAACAAACCCAATCCGCACAGCCAGGTGAACCTCGTGTAAGACGTCCATGACTAAGTGAAGTGAGGTTTTAATTCTTCATTCCATTCTTTTTCCGAAGAGTTTGTGCCTAAGAAAAATAGAGATCATTATTTTCTCTGGGCAAGTATAGGAATTGCCCTGCAAGCTTTTATAATGTGCTCATTTTGAGCATGCAATAAAGCAGAAAGTAAATGAGTCCATCCCCTCCCCAGTATCTGGGACCACTGGCATCTCGCCTTCTGGCTCTAATCCCACAGCTTTAATTGGGAAGACAGTAAGAGCTGAGGCAGCACTGTCAGACACCAAACCACGACCAGCTGAAAAATCTCCCTAACCATAGACATTGCTGTGTGTGTCTCAGCAGGCTCTGGGTCCATTCCCAGCACTGAAAAAACAAACAAAAACAGCCTTTCTTCTTGGTACAGTTCTTTAGCCATTTGCTCATCAAAAGTATATTCAGGGGCAGCAAGATGGCTCCGTGGTTAAAGGCGCGTGCACGCGCGCGCGCGCGCGCGCGCGCGCACACACACACAAATAAATAAATAAATAAATAAATAAATAAATAAATAAATGTAATAATAAAAGAAAATTCAATGCCTTCCATGTGGCATCCCGGCGATCATCCCCTCATGCTAAGGTGTAGAGGAGGTGGCCAGAGTGCCAGGGCAGGTAACATGGTATTCTTTTGTTTAAATTAGAAATAAAGAAGAGGGGCTGGAGAGATGGCTCAGAGGTTAAGAGCACCAACTCTGCTTCCAGAGGTCCTGAGTTCAATTCCCAGCACCACATGGTGGCTCACAACCATCTGTAATGAGAGCTGGTGCCCTCTTCTGGTGTGCAGGGACAGAACACTGCATGCCTTTAAAAAAAAAGAAAGAAAGAAAAAAGAAAGAAAGAAAGAAAGGAAGAAAAACAAAAACTAAAACAAAACAAAACCCAACAGAACTGTTAAAACCAGTGATGATGGTTCAACTTCTAGGAATTTTATTGCGTCTGAAGTAGATTTAAAATGCTGTACGCATTAGGATTCTTAGTTGATTTTCTGAACTCCGTAGCCAGTTGGTTCTTGTTGCTGTTTTTGTTTTGTTTTTCACAGAGTTTGCTGTTCGGTAACTTACTTATGCTCCTCAGATCAATGGTGGGATGCTAGAAGCAGCCTAGGTTTCCAGCTTGCCCCTAGAGAAAATTGTCAGCGGAGGGGAGTGGAGGCTGTCCCTCTCCCTGGGCACCTCAGTTACCACACAACGACGAGGCCCTACCAGATCTCTTTGCATCTGTATCACTGAGGCAGCTTGCTGTTTTTATGACTTAATTTGGGTGCTCCTGTAGCTAGCTGTGAGGGGCAAAGTGGAGGCCGGCATTGGCTATCTTTGGCTGGCAGGAGAAACATGTGACTGAGGAGGTCGGAAAGATTACAGCATGAGAGGCTCAGGCCTCCAACTCCCCAAGGGGTTTGGCTGTGGGACTGTGTGGTTTGGACCATGGGAGCCACTGCAGGAATTCAGGAATGGACAGGGCAGAGAGATGGCCCAGTCAAGGTCAGGCCCCTGCCTTGTCCTGGGACCTGCTCACCACAGCCTTTGTGGGGACCTTGTTCTATGCCTGGGGACAAGGTAAGTTTCTGGGTTTATGAGTATACTCTTCTAGTGTGCCAAATTTCTTATGCTTTTAAAACTTTCCACTTTTTCTTTTTAAACCAGATGGTAAATACTCTGTTCTGAATCTAGAGGTAAGCTTATTTTCAAAAATTCCCATTTTCAAAAATTTGACTTTGCACTGTCATTTGTCTTTTCTTTCTTCTTTTTTAAACCATGTGACTTCTGTCACTGACTCTGTACTGTGATTCCATTTCCTGATTTGTACATGTTCAGTTTCCCTTGTGTCCTTGGGTAGAAGCCAGCTCATTCCTGAGGTATGATCTTTGATTTCTTCACAATACCACGCTTATGTGAAGAGATCCTGTAAGGATTCTCTCCTGCTGCATGCTTCCCTGACTAACCCCTCTGTGTGAGGACGTAGAGGGGAGTGACTCATGAGGGACACTGAGGTGGATTACTAGGGAGTAAGGGGTTTATTAGAAAAGTTAATGCCATGGACAGACAGACAGGCAGGCAGGGACAAGAGAGCTTCAAGGAGGGTTCAGGCCTGCACACAAGAGCCAGACAGCATGCCAGCATCTCCAGAGTGAGGAATCAGAGCCCACATAGCAAAAGTGGGGTCCCCTCCTTATAGCAGTCTGAGGATGGGGGAGGGGCGGAAGCCCAAGCCTGCAGCCAGGCTCTCTGGTTCCCAGGCAGGAGGCAGGGAATCGGGTGGGTAGCAGGGTGTGTGGATGCAAACTCACTTCCCAGGTGAGAAGTCCTGGCCCGAGGATGCTGCTAGGTTCTTGAGTAGACACTGTTCTCTCTGTAGGGTGCCTGTTAGTATTTATGAGGGGGCTGCAGGGAGGCTGGACACACACTCACACTCACACTCACACACACACATACACTCACACACACACACATACACTCACACACACACACACACACACACACACACACACATACACACACACACATACTCACACACACATACTCACACACACATACTCACACACACATACTCACACACACACACATACACTCACACACACACACACACTGATATTTTGAGGTACTGGGGCTTGAACTGAGTGCCCTGTGCTTGCTAGGTAAGTTCATAGTGGGTGAGATATTTCCCTAGTTATATAAACTGAAGACATGACTCCTCCGTGGCGTGGCCAAGGGGAAAGCTTTTATTGCAGACAGGAGGGAGGGAGGGAACAGCCGGAGGCCTCTGGAACTGTCCAGAGCAGGGAGAGGAAGTAGTGGACAGAACGTCGCCACCAGAGAGGAGAGGGAGAGAGACATGGGGAGGGCCAGAGACGAAGACAAAGAGGGGACCAAGAGAGTGGGAGACTGAGGCATGGCTGAAATAGGGGGGCTGTGAGGAGAGATGAGTGGCGGGGGAGGGGAGCCCCTGGGCTGGAGGAAGTTTAAGGTAGGGGAGGAGGTTAGAAGAGTTAGCCCTTGAGCTGGGCGGTGGTGGAGCACGCCTTTAATCCCAGCAGAGGCAGGTGGATCTCTGTGAGTTCGAGGCCAGCCTGGTCTACAGAGTGAGTTCCAGGACAGACTCCAAAGCCACAGAGAAACCCTGTCTCGAAAAACCAAAAAAAAAAAAAAAAAAAAAAAAAAAAAGAGTTAGCACTTGTGGCTGGGGGAGCCTGTGCCAGCATGCTAATAGGCACCACAGACAGCCATGTGTCCCTTCTGACTCCTTCAGTGGAGGGGAATGGGCTTCACACGTTCCCGAGGAATACTGACTTTGATCTCACCACCAGAGTTTGGGGGAGTGGGGTTTCCTTTGTACCTAACACCTAACTATCACTTAATACTCTTAAAACGGGGGAGATCCTCTCTCCCAAAGTTTAGCAGTGGAGACGACCTATGAAAAGAAGTCGCCTCCGTGATTCCTGGAATGATGGGCAGTGTAATAATCCAGACTAGAAGTCGGTCCTCACTGAAGTCTCTAGATGTAGGAACGTAGAAGTTAGGCATTTTCACCAGCTGTGGTGGTTCATACCTGTAACCCCAGCAGCTGGGATCCATCCCAGCAGGGGTCACAGGCTACACGCAGTCCTGTCTCAGAAAACAAAACAAAAGCTTTTGTCTGTGCTTCTCAGAAGACTCCTAACCATGCCTGCTTTCCAGCAGGAACTAGATCTTAGCATGACTTCCATATGTAGCAGGAAGGCTGACGGCAGCTCCCAGTCATTGTGTCTTCTTCAGGGCCCTGCACTCACAGCATGTCACACACAAAGGGAACTGTCGGTGAAGATGCCGACAGTCACTGAGCACTGAGACAGAAGACAGCCAGAGCCCACCAGGAGGGGCTGTCCCTGAATGTGTGCTATTCAGTTGTAAGAAAACAAACTCCAAGTGCTACAGAAAGGCCCTCAGGAGCCTAGGGAAGAGGAAGCTTCACTCAGTGCCAGTCCCCTGTGGCAGGTTCTCACGCTCTCTCAGACTCTGCCTTTTCTTCCTCAGGATGAGAAAGTGCCATTGCGGGAGAAGCCTCCCCCATCTCCAGGTACTGGTTTTTTGGAGTTCACTACAATGGGCATGCTTTGTGTTTGCAGGACACCCAGCATAGTCTCATGTGTGATTAGGTTTGAGGAAGGTGTTAGTCACTAAGTATCAGTGGGGTGAAGGGTAGGGCTCTGGGGAGAGGATGAGAGGCCCAAAGTGAGGAGCACACGGTCCCTTTAGTCAGGCGGGTCCCCTACAAAGCAATAACCAACCGCCTTACATGGTGGGCCTTTGGCTCACACACAGCACATGAAAGCTGTACATCTGCTGGAAACCGAGCTCTCTCCTCACAGGGGATCACGGGTGATTTATTCTGAGCCATGAGTGACCCCGACCTGACAACATGGCTTGACATTTTCCAGTATGGAAGCAGTTATGTGAACTTAACGTTTTTGTAACATAACAACCATAAATTAAGGCCTTTAGCAGATGCACTGAGTAGGTGGGTTAGCGGCAGAGCCAGGAAACCTCTGCTCCTGCCTCAGGTGCTATCTGAAAGCATCAATAGCCTTCGAGTTGGGTGGCGGGGGGGCCAGTGGGTTACTAAGTCACAGTCCAGAGGGTTACCTGATAGTCAAAAGGATGCTAAGCCTACTGCTTAGGAGCTCCCCCCTGTCTCCTCCGGCCCTGCCCCCGCCTCCTGCCTCCCAGGGTACTTTGCAGATACCAGGGACACACACACGGCCCCAGGCCTAAGTGAACTAGTTGCTTCCGTGGCTTCTGGAATGAAGTGTCTTTGATGTCACTTTCGTTACGTTTGCCTTTCATCTGTGCCCTTTAGATGTAGCTGGCAGAGTACAACAAAGATACACAGAAATAACTAAAGAAAAGTTTGAGGAATTAAAAGAAGAAACCGTGCAACTACACGCGGCAAACCAGTCCCTCAGCCTTGAGCTGAGTGCAGTGAGGCAAGCGATGAGGGAGCTGCAGCTGAAGGTTAAGAAGCTGGAGAAAGACAACCGGAGACTGAAGGAGGCAGAAAAGGCGGCCTCTCAGGAAGGTGCGGCCCGCCGTGTCGTTACTACAGGACAGTCAGGGCTTCCTGTCGCATATTGCTGTGTACGGGGGTATTATGTTGTAATATTTAAGACCCTTCATTAATACCCTTATGCTGGTTGAATTTTGATTTATCTGCTCTATCATTTTACTAAATGCCATGACGTACGGAAATTGTCATACATATACACATTATATGTATTTATGTACAGCTCACCACAAGGGAACAAAAAGACTGGCTAGTAATTTATCTAAAATCTGGTGACTTTGATACCATTGGCTGCTCCCCGTGTGATATTAAGTCTTTATTCTTCAGCAGTCACACCTGAGTTACTTTGCCTGAGGAAGCAAGGCCAAGACCTGGTGGATGAAAACAAGGGGCTGAAGACGATCGTCCACCGTTTGAACGTAGAACTCAGTCGCTACCAAACAAAATTCAGGCATTTGTCTGAGGAAGAGGTAACGTTTCCAATATGAAAACCCAGTTTGTCCGTCTTTGGCCTTTACTGTTGAATTGATTTCTGGTTCTTGAGAGGTTCTTGTTAACTCTCGTCTTTAATCCCTGCATTTGGGGGACAGAGGCAGGTGGATCTCTGTGAGTTCCAGGCCAGCCGGGTCTACAGAGTGAGTGCCAGGACAGATAGGGCTACCCTGTCTCGGAAAACAAGAACCAAGCCAACAAAAATGTTTTTCTTTAAAGACTTACCTTTATTTTAAATTCTGTGTACCTGTGTGCGTGCCCGTGAGTGCAATGCTCTCAAGTGGCCCAAAGAGGGCGCCAGAAACCTAGAGCTGGAGCTACAGGTTGTTGTGAGCTCTCTGATGTGGGTGCTGGGAACAACTCCGCAACACCAGCTGAGCCATCTCTCCAGCCCCCTCTTTTCTTTTTCTTAAAGGCAAAGTCTCAGTGTGCACTTCAGACAACACTTGAACGCAGTATATAGCCAGGGCTGGCCTCAAGCTCAAAAACCTCAAGACGGGGTGACAGGCTATGTCTATGTGTGAGTGTGACTCTCTCTCTCTCTCTCTCTCTCTCTCTCTCTCTCTCTCTCTCTCTCGTACAGGCACTCAAATGAGTTTTTGTTTTTTCCCAAGACAGGGTTTCTCCCTCATGGCTGTGACAGGACCTGATAGGAACACAGGGGTAGAGGTCTGTGCTGGCTCGTGGTTCAGGGCTACGGCCTGTGGTGGCAAGGGAGGCGTGCTGCAAAGCACAGCATGACTTGTTACATCTCTGCAGATCAGGAGGACCAGAGCCAGCCTGGTGGCAGGGCTGCCCTGCCGTGCTCCGGGCCTGCCCATGTCAGCTGGGCCCCACCTCCTACGAGCTGGCCATGGCAGCAGCATTCCATACTCTGACCATAGACAGTAGGAAAGCAGAGCAGGGGACCATTCTCCTCCTCATCCTAGCCCGGAATGAAAGCAGTAAAGAGCCTGTAAAACACAGGGGCAGTGCCAGAATGTGTAACATAAAAAACTAAAGGTTCACATTAGCTGTTCCATTTCAGCCCCTGTCCTCAGAATACTAACTACTGCTACAGAAAGTAGATGGAGTTTTACTCCACCGAGCACAGGGCCCAGGGCCATGGACTTACTGAGTAAGCTCCTAGAGTCAGAGCTAAGCCAGGAGGCCAGGCCTCTGCTCTTAGAGAACTCTGGGACACGGGGGGTCGGGGGGGGGGCAGGGGGGTATTATACAGACATTCAGGGCACAGGAGAGCACATCGCTGACTGTCTAGCTGTGATCTGGGGAGGCAAGCCAGACATAGCACTCTCCCCTCGTGAGGGTTTCTGTGAGTCCTGCCTGTAGGCTTTGGAATTTTTTGATTTTGGTTTTAAATGTACAGGAGATGAACTCAAGGCCTCATACATTCTAGATAAGTACTGTACAGCAACTACACCCCAACCTCTGGCTTTCTTTTAACTATTTTTTTTATATAGCTTTGACATACAGGTTGAGTATCTCTTAGGCAAAAATGCTTGGGATTAGTTGTATTTTGGATTTTGAAGCTATTGAATATTTCATGGACTTTACTTGATGGGCAACCTTAAAAGACATTTTTTTTTTCAAAAAGATTTATCATGTAAACAATGTTTTGCAGAGGCAGGTGGATCTCTGTGAGTTCGAGGCCAGCCTGGTCTCCAGAGCAAGCGCCAAGATAGGCTCCAAAGCTACACAGGGAAACCCTGTCTCAAAAAACCAAAAAAAAAAAAAAAAAGAATGGAGTCATGTAGGGACAATTCTGAGTGCTTGTGAGAAAACTCCAAGAAAACAAGATAAGATCCTTGTGATCTCAGTTTCTTCAAACACACAGAATTGTTCTTGGAATGTGCTTTCATGCCCCTGGGATGTAGCAGATAGAAGTGAGTTTACTCCAGATTATTTATTACAACTGGCTATTGTTACTGTTTTTGCCACACGAGGCTTGTCTGCCATATGCTGAATGTCCTTGAGATTATACAGTTTGCCCACATGGCTCTTCAGAATATAAATTGTATAGTACTCTGAATAAATGTGGCTACTGCAAAAAAAAAAAAAAAAAAAAAAAAAAAAAAAAAAAAAAGTGTTCTGCCTGCATGTCTGCCTACAGGCCAGCAGAGGGCACCAGATCTCATAACAGATGACTGTGAGCCACCATGTGGGTGCTGGGAATTGAACTCAGGGCCTCTGGAAGAGCAGCCCACGCTCTTAACCTCTGAGCCGTCTCTCCAGCCCCAAAAGACATCTTTTTAAAATTAGGATTTTGCAGCATTTGATTTGAGATTGTCTGATTAGCATCCACTTAATTAAACGAATTAACTCATTCATTAATTGTTTTGTTTTTATGTGACAGAGCCTCAGATAGCCCAGGCTGGCCTTGAACTCCTGATCCTCCTGCCTCCACCTCCCGAGTGTTTGGGATTGCAGGTGTTCACACCCTCGCTACTGAATTCTACGTTTCACACATACAGTTGATGGAGTTAGTGTGTCCAGACTTACCCAGCTACCAGTCAGTGTTGGAACATTCCGACCCCATCAGGACATTTCATGCCGGCCAAGTCTCCTGTTTTCCCAGTATACATCTCCTCTCTGTCATCCCCTGGGAACTATTTGTTCACTTCCTTTCTTTCTTTATTGAGACAGGACCTCTCTGCATAGCCCTGGCTGTCCTGGAACTCAGCGTAGACCAGGCTGGCCTCAAACTCACCTGTCCTGATTTCCATTCTGACTCTGGAAATTTGCTTATTTTGAACAGTCATGGGAGTGCAATTGCATTCTGAATGGCCTTTTGTGGACTGACTTCTTTCATTCTGCATAATCCTAGTCTTTCCTTTTCAGTGATGCTGGTAACTGAACCCTGGTCCTTGTACATGTTAGGCAGGCACTCTGCTAACTCCAGTGTTATTTATATATTTCTAAGGAAGGGTCTCAGACTGTAGCCAGGCTGGGCCTCACTGTGTAGCTCAGGCTGACCTCAGCTTGCAGCAGGAGCCTCCTGCCTCAGCTTCCCAAGTGCTGGGACTCTAGGTGTGCGCCGCCACACCAGCTCCAAGTATTAACCTTTTAGTAACGAAGTCAAGCTGGGGGAGTTCTCAGGATCCAAAACACATTGCCTAGACCATGTCCTTCTGGAGGGCTGTGGGTGGGCCAGAGCAAGTGGCCCAGTGACCACTCACAGCCACCTCTGTGGCTGCCCCTTGAGTCCTTGCTGTGACGCTTTCATCTGACCTATGCAAATGCCACATCTTCCGTGACATTTTTCCTAGTCCCTCCCTCCAGAAGTGATGCCCTCTTACTTATTTTGGGAAGGGGACATGTGCACACTCTGTGTGTGTGTGTATGAGTGTGTGTCTGTGTGTGTGTGTGTCTGTGTGTGTGTATGTGTCTGTGTGTGTGTCTGTGTGTGTGTCTGTGTGTGTGTCTGTGTGTGTGTGTGTCTGTGTGTGTGTGTGTCTGTGTGTGTGTCTGTGTGTGTGTGTGTGTCTGTGTGTGTGTCTGTGTGTGTGTCTGTGTGTGTGTCTGTGTGTGTGTCTGTGTGTGTGTGTGTCTGTGTGTGTGTGTCTGTGTGTGTGAGTGTGTCTGTGTGTGTGTGAGTGTGTGTGTGTGTGTGTGTCTGTGTGTGTGTGTGAGTGTGTCTGTGTGTGTGTGTGTCTGTGTGTGTGTGTGAGTGTGTCTGTGTGTGTGTGTGAGTGTGTCTGTGAGTGTGTGTGGTGTGAGTGTGTGTGGTGTGAGTGTGTGTGTGTGTGTGTCTGTGTGTGTGTGTGTCTGTGTGTGTGTGTGTGTGTCTGTCTGTGTGTGTGTGTGTCTGTGTGTGTGTGTCTGTGTGTGTGAGTGTGTCTGTGTATGTGTGAGTGTGTGTGGTGTGTGTGTGTGTGTCTGTGTGTGTGTGTGAGTGTGTGTGGTGTGTGTGTGTGTGTGTGTAGGTACTCACGCACGGGTGCACATGAAGAGCCCAAGGGAGACTGTGGTGTCTCTCCTTCCTCTCCCCCTCCCTCTCCCTTCTCCTTCCTTCTTCTTCCCATTGTTATTCTTTTGTTTAAATTAGAAATAAAGAAGGAGGGCGCAGGATGAGACGTGAGACTAAGAGACACATTAACCAGTTTGTTATAAGGCCCAGCAGAGTAGGGAGACTGAGAGAGAAGAGGAACAGGGTTAATGGCTGACCGCCATGGCCGGTCACCATAGAGAGAGAGAGAGAGAGAGAGAGAGAGAGAGAGAGAGAGAGAGAAGAAGAGGGGCAGGGAAAGAGAGTAAATGGGCAGGGTCTGTCTTTTAAAGGGGTCCTTTGCGCCTGCGTGCAGACTTAGTTCCCATGGAGCCCTGGGCTGACCAGGGCACTGCCCGAGTGGATTCCGCCAGGTAACGGGGCCAGCGTAATGTCTGAACCTTTCACCTATCCTTTCTCTTCATGTGGAAACATGAAATTTGGAGATAGTCTGAATGTTTAAGAATAGTGTGTGTCAGTGTTATTTCCTAATTTTTATATAATCCTGTGATAACTAAGGAAACTTTTTTTTTGTTCTAAGGAAACATGATGTGGTATTTAGGGGTGAGGGTGTTGCCCTCAAACACTTCCCTTGTATATGCACACACAGACAGAAAGAATGTCTGTCCACCACATGGAACTTCAGAAACAGCCTGACCGTGTCTTCAATGTGTGCTTTATCTTCAGATTTCCCATATCGAAGGCCTCCCATCAAAGGGTCCCATACCTCCCTGGCTGGTAAGTGAAAGTTATTTAATCTCAGGCCCATATTCTCTGGCTCTGCCAAACTACTAAGAACCATTCCAGAATAAGTATGTTCTCTTGCCCTTTAAAAAACACGATGAGCTGGCTGGTGGTGGTGCACACCTCTAGTCCCAGCACTTAGAAGGCAGAGGCAGGCAGGTCTCTGAGTTCTCAGCCAGCCTTGTCTACAGGGAAAATCCAGGACAGCCAGGGCTACACGGAAAAAACCCTGTCTCAGAAAAAAACAAAACAAAACAAAACAAAAAACTTGTGTTTCAGTGTAAGAAACAATGTCAATCACCCTTTATTACACTCTTCCTCCGCAGCTGGATGTCCGGTATCTCTCACCACTGCTGCTGGCTTATGAGGACAGAATGAAAGAGAAGGACGAACTCCACGCCACCCTGGAGGTAGGTCTGCTGATGTCTTCGAGACAAACAGGTCAAACCATTCAGGTCAAACCATTCAGACCGCAGACTGGTAAACATGCGAAGGAAGGGAAGGTAGGCAGGCAGGCAGGCAGGCAGGCAGGCTTGGCAGAGCATGCGGGGTGGGTGGCGCTAGGAGGACAGGTGTGTGGACTGCAGTGGCTTTGGAAAGCTGCAGTCCCATGCGAGTGGCGGTCTCCTTGGTCCGGAGGCCAAGGAGGAGCAGCGGGTGCTGTGTCGCCCATGACTCTGCAGCTGTGGACGCCGGCACCAGAGCAGACGCTGGGCAAATGGAGACCATGCTCGGGTGTTTCAGGGAATCTCAATGCTCCCAGGTCCTAGGAAGCACCGACCCCAGAGGTGCTTTGTGATCAAGTTGTTGGCAGTATTAAAAGAAGGATCTGTCCATTCTCTTTGTTCACTATTTCCTGAGAATGGCAGTCATTCAGCTGTAAGGAGACCAGGCCTGGGAGACCAGGCCTGGGCGTCATCAACGCCTCTGGGCCCTTCTGTGCCTCACGCATCTGAGGTCTTCACTGTGAGGCCAAGTTTTGGAAGGAGAGTTGGTCTTTAAGGAATCCTAGATGGGACAGGTCCTTTAAGAGCCCAACAGCCTGGTCTTCAGTCCTGCCTCCCATTATAAGCCCCATCCTGTGAACCTAACGACATACTATTGCATTGGATTTTTTTTAAAGATGTATTTATTATATATACAGTGTTCTGCCTGCATGTATCCCTGCAGGCCAGAAGAGGGCACCAGATCTCATTACAGATGGCTGTGAGCCATCGTGTGGTTGCTGGGAATTGAATTCAGGACCTCTGGAAGAGCAGTCAGTTCTCTTAACCTCTGAGCCATCTCTCCAGGCCCGACACTGGATTTTTAAAGAGCACTTATTATCTTGTGCTCGCTGGTCAAAAATCAATAATAAAACTTCCATTTTGGGGCTCTTTTTAAATCAGGGTCATCCCACGTTTTCTAGAAGACCAGTTAGTAACACTGCAGTCTTCGTGGGCCATGCAGCTTCTGTCCACGGGTTCTCAGTCTGCTTTTGTAGCATGGCAGCAGCAGCTGCAAGTGGCATGCCAGTGATGGACTGGGACCCTGTTCCCAGGAAACTCAATAAAAACAAACAGCTGGCCTAATGGCTTCAGTTTGGCAAGACAGTTAAAATATATGAAGAGCTGTGCGGTCTCTCTGACCAAAGGTGAGAGGAGGGAAGTCGCAGGCAATGTTGCTTTCAGAGCTAATGTGCTGGGGATGTAGCTCCTGCATGCACAGAGCCCTAGGCTCATTCAGTACTGGAGGTCAGTCAGTCTGACCTGTGTCAGTCCCACGCTACCGAGGCCATTTACTCCAGACTGACGTCTTTGGGGCTGCAATCGAAACTGTCCGAACAGCCCTGGGTCCATCCCTGAGTCGGGGAGTGTGGATCGGGAAACTCCTAGCTACCCAACGGCGGCGTTAAGGACGAGACAGGAGGGCTCTCAGTCCATGCTGGGGTCTGGAGTCCCTGGTTTATTCAAGCATCCTCTTAAATAGCTTTCCAACAGTGGGGGGTGATATCAGAAGACGTCTATTATCATGTATAAAGCTGATATCAAATATTTCCTTTAATCCCAGAGATAGTCTTAGGACTGCAGTCCTCACCAGCCTCTCACCAGTAAGGGCCCCAGCCTTCTGGCACTAGGCATGTTTCTTTAGCTCTCAGAATAGCTGTGGGCCCACCCAGGGCCTAGGTCTATTGTTATACAAACTAGGAGCCATTTTCCACCTTGGCCAGGCGGTCTGGAGGTGACCAGCTGGCATCTAAAAGACAGGAGATTCAAGCTCCTGGAACCGAGCTGAGGTTTGCATCCCAAAATATCATAGTCGATATTTTTGGGCCCCGAAAAGTCAGCGAGAGACTATTGCAGTGCAACCAAGGCTCCCGCCACAGCCCTGCACAGCACACCAAGTGTCAGCTGGGACACCACAGTGAGGCCAAGTCTGCCCAAGCTGAGCAAGCTGATGCCTCTGAGCTGGGGGCTGTCTGTGCTCTGCTAGGACAGGGTTAGGACACCTCCACACTAACACCCTTTTACCTGCTCACACAAGCGTTCATCTAGGGCTGAAAATTCTTTTGATATAAAAACTCCAGTTTACCGACAGAGTGAGTTCCAGGACAGCCACGACTACACAGAGAAAGCCTGTCTTGAAAAACCAAAACAAAAACTCCAGTTTACCCTCTAAAGTCTAAACAAAGAAAACCTTTCGGTCTCTGGTTGTTTTATTTTATTTTATTTTATTTCTAATCCCTTCCTTTAAAATTTCCAGTTATTTGGCGGTAGAGCCAAGCAGCACCAGGTTAGAAGTCAGCTACGTAAAGCCCAGGTTCTTTGTCCCTGTGTGCGGTGACCCTGCAGTGACTGGGATGTCCCCTCAGTAGACTCTGCTCCTGAGCACACAGAGGGCCTATGCAACCTGAAGACAAGCCTGGTGCTAGAGCAGGAGCCTGCCACTGAAAGGCTGTTACGTTTGATTTCCCCAAGCAGAAGCTGATACCCAATGTGTGCCCATGCGTGACGGTTTCCATGCGTTTCATTTCAGGAGGAAATGAAAACCTTTAGGATTCGAGTCCAAGAAGTGGTGAAAGAAAATGAAGGATTGCATCAGCAGTTAAATAAGAGTAGTCCCGTTACCAGCGAGGAATGGCAAGTGGCATTCACTAACTCACAACATAATAGGAACAGGCTTCATGAAAGCACCAAGTACATAAATGCACTTCTCCTTTTTAAAAATCTAAGCACTTTACCCAAAGCACGCACAACTCAGTGAACCTCTGTACAGTTAGAATAGGCATTTGGGACAGAAGCTTGGAGCTACACATTAAGACTTACACTGTCAGTATCCAGTACATTTTATGCAGGTATCCACCAACCAAGCCCAAAAAGACCATGACAAGAATTAGAACAAAAATAACCAGTAGTTTTAAATCTCTTTAGCAATTCGTGTCCACTCCAAGCATTCACATTCAGGTTAATTTTTTTTTTTTTTAAGATTTTATTTATTTATTATATATACAACATTCTGCTTCCATGTATACCTGCAGACCAGAAGAGGGCACCAGATCTCATAGCAGATGGTTGTGAGCCACCATGTGGTTGCTGGAACTCAGGACCTCTGGAAGAGCAGTCAGTGCTCTTAACCTCTGAGCCATCTCTCCAGCCCACATTCAGGTTAATTTTGGTGTGGGATGTTTTTATTCGTTTACAAGATTTTCAAATAATAAAGTTTATAAATAAGTTTTTTAAGGAAGGATTTCTAAGACATGAGTAAGATACAACCCCAGTAAACTCTTCTAAATTGAACTTCAACATTTTTCTTTTTATTCTTTGACGTGCTGAGGATGGAACCCAGGGGCTCAGGTTGTGCTGGGCACGCACTCTCCCACTGAGTCCCATCCCTGGCTCTCAGCTTTTGAAGACAGGTCACACTATGTAGCTCTAAACCAGCCTTGAACTCTGCAATCCTCATCTGTCCAGGTGCTCGGCTTGCGGTCACGTGCCAGCACACCTAGCTCTAAATTGGTATGTTAGAGATTATTATTATTATTTTATTATTTTGACCAGGTGTGTGGTGTAACCTTCAGTCCTTGCACTCAGGCAGAGGCAGAAGGATTTCTGTGAGTTGTAGACCAGCCTGGTCTACCTAGGGAGTTCCAGGTCAGCCAAGGCTACATAATGAGACCCTTTATCAAAACAAACAAAAACCAAGAAAAAAAATTTTAAATAATGACCCTGGGCCTAACCCTAGAGCACTTTGTTCCCAACAGAGTCCTGGGTTCAGTCTGTTGCACTGCAGAAAAAATAAAAATAAATGAATAAGCAAATAAGTAAATAAATTTTCTAAGTAGGTTCTCAAACCAGAAGCTCATTCGCTCTGCCTGTTAGTGTTCCTGCTCTGAAGCAGCAACTCCCCAGGGCCATTACCACCACTGCACACCTAGCGGGCTTGCGAATAGGAAGTCTGGCAAAGGCTGCTCACAGCTGAAACCTCCACTCTCTGCAGCCTGCGCACAGTGCAGCGTGGCCTGGGTCGCTCCTTGGTGGTCACGGCTCCCTTCTGGTCTCTGTCTCTCCGCACCTCCTAACCTCTCTCTGCCTTCTTTATCCTTCCTCTTTGCTCCCCCCCCCCCCAGTCCCACATGAGAGTCTCGAGACAGTTTCCAGGTGACACTATGAAAACAGAAATGATTAGCGTCTAGTGGGTATGTTGTGTTTAGTATCTTTTTTTTTCTTTCTTTCTTTCTTTCTTTCTTTCTTTCTTGAGACAACGTCTCACTATGTAGTCCTGGCTGGCCTAGAACTCTATGTAGACCAGGTGTTAAACCCACTGGGTGCAAATAAGACCAATACCACAGTTTTTGAGCCAAATTGGAAGCAAGCTTTATTAGATGCTGGCCAAGATGGTGGCCACTGGCCAGGTCCACGCCTGGGATTCCCAGAGCACGGGGTTGGAGTACGTTAGTCGGACTTAGGAAGACAAAATCCACAAGGCTGCCTACATGCTTCCCACCTTCATCCAGTCAGGGCAAGCACACGTCCTGACGTCCTTCCTGCCTTTGTACCTCCTGCCTACATGTGATCAAGATCCAGGGCAGCTGGGGCCACCAAACTTGTTTACAGAAGTAAAAACACACGACTTGCTATCTTACATGAACAACGGCCCCAGCATTCCACGAAGTTGTGTCCTAGGGCAAGTGGGGCTTGCAGTTAGAGACATTTTTTTGATTTATAGATCCCTTAAGCCCAGCAATTTAAACTGAAAACATAATGCTAGCCATCACACAGGCTGTCCTTGAACAGCCCAGACTGCCTGTCTTGGGAGTCAAAGGTCATACTGCAGGGCCAGGCAAGTTTTGTATGTTTTAAACGTCTGAACGTCACTGGGAAAGGATAAATAGTTTCTATCCGGGTGTCCAGGCATGTGGGAGTGAGCACACGTGTCTTACTGTCTGGTAAGGCTGGCTCTTGTGAGTTTGCGGTCACTGCCTTGGGTCATGTCCTTGGGGTGGGCCTGGGCAGCTGTAGACCTTGGTGCCCTGTGAACTGGTTCCTGCTGCCATGCCCAGGTCCTGCCTTTCCCCCTATTCTGCGGTTCTTCACTTTATTAACGTCGCACTCCAGTGACTGTTCAGGAAGGTGAGCTCGCCCCTGGCCTCCCGCCTGCTTCCTGTCCTCAACACACTTGAGTAGCCTCTGTCTGCTGTGTTCCCGGGACCTTCTCAGTGAAGTTCTGACCCCATGTGCTCTACTTTCCTAATTTCTCCTGGCTGTGGAACCTCAGGCTTAGCAGCCATCAGAGGAGTGTTAACCTTAATCTGAGGTTTTCATTCTTCTCTCATACGCTTCTAGCTCCCCCACCACCTCCCTTCTCCCCCAGATCTACCCACCCCTCGTTTCCTCTTCAGAAAAGGGCAGGCCTCCGAGTGACGACAGCCGAACAGGACAGAACAAGACACAACAAGACAAGGCGAAAGCCCTCATAGTGAGTCTGGAGAAGGCAACCCAAGAGGAAAAGAGTTCTAAGAGCAGGCAAGGGAGTCAGAGACACATTTGCTCCCACTGCGAGGCTCCCACCAGAACACCAAGCTAACAGCCGTGACATATACACAGGGACCTGGCGTAGACCATACAGGTCCTGTACTTGCCTCTTGAGTCTCTGTGAGGCCGTGAGAGCCCTGCTGAGTTGATCCAGTAGGCCATGTTCTCTTGGTAGCCTCTATCCCCACTGAATGCTATCATCTTTTCTTCCCTTCTTCTGTGGGGTTCCCTGACCTGTGAGGGGAGGAACCTAATGGAGACCTCCAGTTTGGACTCTGAGTAATGTCTGGCTGTGGGTCTCTGCACCCATAACCACCTGCTGCGGGAGGGAGCCTCTCTGATGACAACTGGACAAGGCACTGATCTATGTGTAGAACAGAGTATCTTCAGGAATTGTTTCTTCCCCCCCCCCCCAGTCATTTGGTTCTACCCTAGGTCTCTGGGCTAGCCAGTCTGTGGTACCTGGGCTACCTCTTGTCAGACATTGGTTGGCCACTTCCCCAAGTTCTGCACCCCTATTGCCCCAGCACACCTTGCTGGCAGGACAGATTGTAGGTGGAGGTTTTTGTGGCGGGGTTGGTGTCCGGGTTTCTCTTTCTGTAGCCTGCAGAGTATCTTCTCACACCAGAGACTAGAATGTAGGTGTGACTCCAAGTCCACACCAGCTCGACCTCTCTAGGTTCAGTGAGCTGTGTTGTCCTCAGCAATGGGGCCCCTGCTGTCAGTTTTCAGAAAGTGACCTGTCCTAACATGAGCCTGGGTTGTTTTAGGGATCTCCATGGAACCCCTCTTAGCCAACAACCAACAGCTAAACTGAATGTCACTCAATCCCACTACTGGAAGCCTTGCCTGGCTATATAGAAGATCAGTTCAGACTCTGTGTTCTCCATGACTGGGAGTTTTCACTAGGATCACCCTCATGGATTCCAGGAAGTTTCCACTGCACTGGGTTTCTACGTACACAGACACACACACTACACACACTACACACACACACTCACACACACACTACACACACACTACACACACACACAGACACACACAAAACACACACACACACACACACTACACACACACACACACTGCACACACACACTACACACACACTCACACACACAGACACACACACACTCACACACACTACACACACACACACTCACACACAGACACACACTCACACACACTACACACACACACACACTACACACACACACACACTACACACACACACACTCACACACACACACACTCACACACACACACACACTACACACACACACACACACACACTACACTCACACACACACTACACACACACACTCACACACACTACACACACACACACTACACACACACTCACACACACTACACACACACACACTACACACACACACTACACACACACACTACACACACACACACACACACACACTACACACACACACACACACTACACACACACACACTACACACACACACTACACACACACACACACACACACACACACACACACACTCACACACACTACACACACACACACTACACACACACACACACACTACACACACACACTCACACACACACACACTACACACACACACTACACACACACACACACACTACACACACACTACACACACACTACACACACACACTCACACACACACACTCACACACTACACACACACACTCACACACACACAGACACACACAGACACACACACACAGACACACACACTCACACACACACACAGACACACACACTCACACACACAGACAGACAGACACATGCACACACACACACACACACACAGACAGACAGACACATGCACACACACACACAACACAGGGCTCCCCAATTCTAGCTGTCTCCCTACATTCTCTTCCTCCACCTCCAAATCCTTGCCATTCCCACCCCCACCCACCCACCCCCAGTCTACCCACAAAATTTGTTCTATTCCCCCCTCCCAGAGAGACCCATGCGTCTACCCCCCCCCCCACCCCACCCCTGCCCGCCCTGCCCCCCCTGCCACCCCCCCTGCCCCCCTGCCGCCCTAGAGCTCTCCTCTTTACCTAACCTCTGGATCTGTGGTTTGTAGTTTGATTATCATTTACTTAACAGCTAATAACCCCTTATAAGTGAGTACATGCATATTTGTCTTCCTGGGTTTAGGTTGTCTCAGGATGATTTTTTTTTTTTTCTCTCAACTTTAAAAAACATAGAGTAAAAGGATCCCTTTAAAAAGGCATGGTGGCGCCTGCTGGCATCTAAGTGAGCGTGAGGCAGGGGGATCCCGAGTTTCAGGGCAGCCTGAGCTTCCTAATGGTGACTCCTTGTCTCAGAATGAAAACAGGAAGCCGTCAAAGGTGGAGGAAGTTGCAGTCACTGTTGCCCTAGCCTGACTCCACCATCATGGTCTCATCTTCCGATTGCCTTTCTGCTTTATGGGGTACTGTGGGCAGTAAACACTTAATGAGGCAACATCTCCGGTCCTTCAGCCTTCCTGCCTGGAATTTTCGATTATGAACCAATACACAGTTACAGTGCATCAATACATAGGGCGCTTTCTTGTGGGGAAATCAGGGCTGGGGTGTGTTTGTATAGTTTTAAGACTATTCCAAAGCCATCTAATAAGTTTGGTTTATTCTTAATATGGCTTACTTTTTTTTCTTTTTCTTTTCCCCACCCGTCTTTATCTGCATCCACTCCCTTTCTGTCTCTCATCAGAAAACAACAGTCTTCTAAGTGAGAACAGTAAAACATTACTTTTTTTTTTTTTTTTTTTTTTTTTTTGGCAGTTTCACTGGCAGTCCCATCTGGTCTCCTACAGAGCTCCTTCTGTCTGTTTTCAAGTGCTGACATTCCAGGCTTGTAGCACACACCTGGGTTTGTTTGCTTTTAAAGAGTTAAATTTGGTTTTTTGTTTGTTTTTTTGTTTTGGTTTTGGTTTTTTGAGACACGGTTTCTCTGTGTAGCTTTGGAGCCTATCCTGGCACTCACTTTGGAGACCAGGCTGGCCTCGAACTCACAGAGATCCTCCTGCCTCTGCCTCCCAAGTCCTGGGATTAAAGGCGTGCGCCACCAACACCCGGCAATTTTTTTTTTTTTTAATGTGTGTGGGTATCTTGTCTACATACCATGTGTGCCTGGTGTCCTCGGAGGCCGGAAGAGGGCACCGAATGCTCTAGAACTTGAGAGTCACAGATGGTTGTCAGCTGCCATTCAGGTGCTGGTTCTCAAACCCAGGTCTTCTGAAAGAACAGCCAGTGTCCCTGGACTCTGAGCCATTTCTCTCGCACTTTGATTTTTACTTCTTGGGAAATTAAAGTCTCACAGCCAGGCCTGCTGCCCTCAAGTCCTGGACTCCAGCCGTCCTCGGGGATGCTTCAGCCTCAGGGCTGCTTGGGACTCGTAAGCGTGGCTGCCATGGGCAGCGGCTGCTCATTATCAGTGGATGGTTTCAAAGTAAAATGGGACCTTTCAGTACTTAAAAATGCCATGTGGGTTTCAGAACAATTATCTGGGCGTGGAGATTGGGATGCTTCAGTGTAGCAAACACTTGGTGACTCTCTCCCCTGAGTGCCATGCACATGGCATTCCTCTGTCCTCTGCGTGTCCCTCATCGTCACCTCCTGCAGTTGCTGTTGTACCCACCACTCTGGCATTATTGCTGCCCCTTTCTCCCATTCGCTGCACAGGGCAGCATTTTCTGTGTAGCTGACAAGGCCGACGTGAAAGCATGCCCACGCGCTGACCCAGGCTGTGTGTGCTACCTTTCTGTGGTCCCTTGGAACCTCAGGACAGCCTTTAATCTTTTGAATCAATCACAGGAAGCAGCTTCAGGCTCAAGCAGAGCTGGTTCTAGATGAAAACAAGCTGCTGATACAGCAGTTGGAGATCCAGCAAACCAAAGCCAGGGATGCCCACCAGGAGCACCTCCAAGAAGGTGAGTGATGGGGTTGTCCTGGAGGGCGGGGCAGGGGCGGGGCAGGGGCGGGGCAGGGGCTCGGGAATCACAGCTTTTCGGGATTTTAAGTTGGTGCATTCATTGCATTCTCACAATTGGTCTGCAGTGTGTGTCTGGTCCCTTGTAGGGTCAGCTGTGGGGTAGGATAGGATAGCATCTGGGAGATCGGAAAAGTTAGCAAAACGCAGCCTGTGAAACAACCTAAGACTCTTCTCTCAGTTATCTGTTGACTGGACAAAAAAGTCGAACTTCACCGTGCCCCCCCTTCCCACCCTCTCCCACCCCCTGTATGCCAAGAAGCAATTTTGCGTTGAGTTACAGCCTGTCTTCTTCGTGCGCTATTGCTATGAAGAGGGCGGTGCTTATAAAAGAAAGCGTTTCATTGCAGGCTTGCCTGCGGTTTCGGAAGTTAGTCCATCAGCTAACTTTGTGGGAGCTTTGTAGAACACACATAGTACCGGAGAAGTAGCTTTCACAGGGAGACAGGGAGGGAGGGAGGGAGGGAGGGAGGGAGGGAGGGAGGGAGGGAGGGAGGAAAACTGGGCCCAGCATGGGCTTTGGAAACCTCAAAGCCTACTCCCAGTGACACACCTCCTCCAGCAAGGCCACGCCTCCCAATCCTTCTAATCTTTTCAAATAGTGCCACACCCTGATGGCCAAGCATTCAAATCTGTGAGCCTAAGGAGGCCATTTGTATTCCGATCACCACACATCCCTAACCCTAGGGTTTAGAGAGGGTCTGCTCTGTAGTCCAGGTTGGCCCAGAACTTGCCAGATCCAGGGTGCTTTGAAATCACAGTCCCCCCCACCTCTCCCTCCCAGTGTGAGGGAACAAGTGTGTGCCACCACGTTTGACTGAACCATTGGACCTTTCTTCTGTTGGGTTGAGGACATCATAGCATAAGTCTCTGGTTCTCCAGGGCTCCCCGAGAGCAGCCCTTCTCCCATGTGTCCCTCCCTGTTTTAGAGCCCTGTTTAGTGCCCAGGGTGTGCTGTACCCGTGGTCCACCGTATCCGTGGTGTGCTGTGCCCGTGGTCCATAGCAGAGGACAGTGCTCTTCAAAGTGAGCCCAGTCGAGATTTTTTTTTTCCCTTGCTTTGATTAAAACCAAATAGGAGCCCTTCCCATAGTGGTACCCCCCTCCGGTGCTCTGAAACAGGCTGCCTTGCCAGATCGCTGTGAGCCTCCCTATTTCCTCTGTCCCTGCTCATGCAACAACTCCCTCTGAGGGTTAGAGAGATGGCTCTAAGAGAGAGGAGGACCTGGTTCAATTCCCAGCACCCACGTGGCAGCTCACAACTGTCTGCCACTCCAGTTCCAGAGCATCCAACACCCTTATACAGGCACACAGGCAGGTGAGGCACCGATGCATGTAAAACAAAAATAAATATTAAAAACAAAAGGAAACAACAGAAGCCAGCTCCCTCCACACAAGCAAGAGTCCACTGCCAACCTCTGTTGCAGCTGAAGTTGCTGAGCTGGTTGGTTCCAGGCTGGCCTCAGAGTCACTACCATACACCCCACGTGGGCTTGAGATTCTGATCCTCCTGCCCCGGGCCTCCCAGTTGCTGGGATGACAGGCAAGTTCCACCAAGTCTGCTTTTTTTTTTTTTTTTTTTTCTTGTGTGCAGTGCTGGGGATTGAACCCAGGACTTAGCACACGTAGAACAAACACTTTACCAGCTGAGCCACAACCCCAGCCTTAAAGGGTCATTTCTGGAAGCTGACTGATGTTTCTCGTAATCAGCCTAGGGCCTTCTGCAAGCAGCATGCTGCATCTCTACCTCCCTTTTTTCTTGTTTGTTTTTTCAAGACAGGGTTTCTCCGTATATAGTCTTGGCTATCCTGGCACTCGCTCTGTAGACCAGGCTGGCCTCGAACTCAGAGACCTATCTGATTCCACCTCTCGAGTGCTGGGATTAAAGGCGTGCACCACCACCTACCTACCCACCTTCCTTCTTTTTTAAAGATAAATTTTTGAGACGGGATCTCGCTATGTGACCTAGCCTAGCCAGAGCTCATGGTCCTCCTGCCTCAGAGCCGCGAGTGTGCCACCGGGCCCGGCTAACACGCATGTTCCAGTCTTCTGTGGCACATCTTGATCTCATTCCTTGCAGTTTCTAAGCTGACCAAACAACTTGTGCTCCTGGAGGCAAAGACACAGGACCAGGAACAGCAGCTGGAGGACAGCAAGGAGCAGCTGGGGAGCTTGCAGGCCCGATGCCGAGAACTCAAAGTGCAGCTGGACAGCAAGATCGCCATGGACGTTCATACGTCAATTGTCAATGAACTGCAAAGGTGAGCCTGTCGCCTCAAAGCAAGAGGTCGCTGGAGCCGCTGTATGAAGCATAGAGTACACAGAGATTGCTCAACTTTTGTTTTATTTTTGGTTTTTTATTTGGAGTGTCCTCTAGGGCTGCCGGTCGTCTGCTTCCTTTTAGTCCAGGGTTGTTTAAATGACTCTGCTGTACCCAGGGCTTGCTGCACCCACAATGCACTGTACCCAGGGTGCACTGTTCACATGAACACTGTACACTGTGTGCACTGTGCCCACGGTGTGCTGTACCCATGGTCCATCGTATCTGTGGTGTGCTGTACCCGTGGTCCACCGTATCCGTGGTGTACTGTACCTGTGGTCCATCGTATCCATGGTGTACTGTACCTGTGGTCCATCTTATCCGTGGTGTACTGTACCTGTGGTCCACCGTATCCGTGGTGTACTGTACCTGTGGTCCACCGTATCCGTGGTGTGCTGTACCCGTGGTCCATCGTATCCGTGGTGTACTGTGCCCGTGGTCCATCGTATCCGTGGTGTACTGTACCCGTGGTCCACCGTATCTGTGGTGTACTGTACATGTGGTCCACCGTATCCGTGGTGTGCTGTGCCTGTGGTCCATCGTATCCGTGGTGTACTGTACCCGTGGTCCATCGTATCCGTGGTGTACTGTACCCGTGGTCCACCGTATCTGTGGTGTGCTGTACCCGTGGTCCACCGTATCCGTGGTGTGCTGTACCCGTGGTCCACCGTATCCATGGTGTGCTGTGCCCGTGGTCCACCGTATCCGTGGTGTGCTGTGCCCGTGGTCCACCGTATCCGTGGTGTATTGTACCCGTGGTCCACCGTATCTGTGGTGTACTGTACATGTGGTCCACCGTATCCGTGGTGTGCTGTGCCTGTGGTCCATCGTATCCGTGGTGTACTGTACATGTGGTCCATCGTATCCATGGTGTACTGTATCCATGGTCCATCGTATCCATGGTGTTTGTACCCGTGGTCCGTCGTATCTGTGGTGTACTGTACCCGTGGTCCACCGTATCCGTGGTGTACTGTACCTGTGGTCCATCGTATCCATGGTGTACTGTACCCGTGGTCCATCGTATCCGTGGTGTGCTGTACCTGTGGTCCACCGTATCCGTGGTGTGCTGTGCCCGTGGTCCACCGTATCCGTGGTGTACTGTACCTGTGGTCCACCGTATCCGTGGTGTACTGTACATGTGGTCCACCGTATCCGTGGTGTGCTGTGCCTGTGGTCCATCGTATCCGTGGTGTGCTGTGCCTGTGGTCCATTGTATCCGTGGTGTGCTGTACATGTGGTCCACCGTATCCGTGGTGTGCTGTACCCGTGGTCCACCGTATCCATGGTGTGCTTTGCCCGTGGTCCACCGTATCCGTGGTGTGCTGTGCTCATGTGCACTGTGCATGCGTCACTGTACATACGTGTCTGCCATTTCTTGCCCTTCAGCCAGTTGCAAAAGGAAGAAGAGAAAGACGGCGCTGAGATGGAGGAACTGCTGGGAAGGCTGACGGCCTTACAGGTGCAGAAGAAGAGCCTGCTCCTGGAGAAGAGCAGCTGGGCCAGCAGGAACAGAGCTCTGGAGACTGAGCTGGAGCACGCGCGCAAGGCAAACAGGTATGTGTGTGTCCCTGGGCAGCGCATGTGTGTTTCATTTTTACCTTCATCATGCTCCCTCTGTCCTCTCTTTCTCTGAAAAGGACAATAAATTGGAAAATAATGACCAAAGGGTGTAAGTGTAACAAAAGCTTTTCTGTGGATCTGTAGATCTCAGGTCTGTGGTTGAGATTTTGCTAACCACAGGGCAACCCTGGAGCTCTGGACCGTCTCCTAAACCACCTCCTCAAAGCCCGTTTTCCCATTACTGTGTCCCAGTTTTCTTCCTTTTATTTTTTTCTCTTTTTGTTTTTAATACTTATACATTTACTTATTGTTTTTGAAGTAGCTTTTATTCTTCATATCATGCATGTATGCATACATTGGGTCTTGATGGTCTCCTCCCTTGCCATCTATACACATCACACACACCCAAACACACCCACTGCACACACCCACACCCACTCACATCACCCACACCCAAACACACCCACTGCACACACCCACACCCACTCACATCACACACACCCAAACACACCCACTGCACACACCCACACCCACTCACATCACACACACCCAAACACACTCACTGCACACACCCACACCCACTCACATCACACACCCAAACACACCCACTACACACACCCACACCCACTCACATCACACACACCCAAACACACTCACTACACACACCCACACCCACTCACATCACACACCCAAACACACCCACTGCACACACCCACACCCACTCACATCACCCACACCCAAACACACCCACTGCACACACCCACACCCACTCACATCACACACACCCAAACACACCCACTGCACACACCCACACCCACTCACTTCTCACACACCCAAACACACCCACCACCCACGCATACACATACCACATATACACACCTGCACACACCACACACACAACCTGCACACAATCACACTAGCATATACCCTTCCCACCTTCATGTGGGATCCCATTTTCACCAATATCTCGTAACCATGAGTCAAGAAAGTCAGGAGAATAGTATTTAATTGGCTGACTCATTGCCAAGCATTTTGTGAATGCTGTTTGTTTGTTTGTTTGGTAGTGACAGGTCCCACTGGGGGGCAAGCGGGCCTGGAACTCCAGCCGTCTCCCTAGATCAGCCTCCCGCGCGTGGGGATGACAGCATGCCTGAATAGTTGGCATTTGAGTCCTCTTGACTGGGTTAGGACTCAGTCCTTCCACCTGGATTCAAATTAGATTCATTTACTTCTCGAAACGTAAAAGGAGATGTGTATTGCTGGACAGCAGCATTTAATTAGTTAATTCTGCGGGGTTAGGGGTCAGGACCCAGGGCCTTATGCAGAGCAGCCAAGCCCTGAGTGCAGTATTTAAGTATTAACTGGTAGCCAAGGTTGTTGCACATGTGAGTTTGAGGCCAACCTGTGTAGGGGACCCTGTAAGCCACGCCTGCTAGAAGCTGGCTACAGGTGTGCCCGACCACGCCCGTCAGGGAGTGGTCAAGGTGATGTCAGGGTGACTCGGGATAGGGTTTAAAGGGACAGACAAGCACATGGGGCCCCTTCTCTCTGGCCTCCGTTGCCTTGCTGCCCCTGGCATGCTCTGGCTTGTGTTTGGCTGGTGTTTATCTAATAAAGATAGCTTAACCTCACAGATTACGTATCCTCTCATAATAAACCTGGTCTACACAGTGAGTTCCAGGACAGCCAGGGCTATATAGAGAAACTGTTCCCCCAAAATCTAAAACTATATACATACACACAGACATATACTGGTTTTTAAACATATATTTGTGTACACATATTCACTCCTCCCAAGCTACACAAGGGCTCACTTGTTTTCATTTTCCACCACTGGGGACCTCTGCAGGCGATACCAAAAGAAAATGGATATTCTCAGAAAGCAAGTGGAGAAAGCCATGGGGAAGGAGATATCTGCCCACCAGTACCTGACAAACCTGGTGGGCTTGGCAGAGAATGTCACCAAGGAACGAGACAGTCTTAAATATTTGGTGAGTTTCCTCAAAGTTATGCTCTGTAAACTTAAAGCTTTGTATGCAAATGTGACTTTTAAGACTATTTTTTAAGCAAATCTATTTAAAAAAAAAAAAAAAAAACAACTTCTTACTTCAGTGTTTCAACCAGTATTTCCAAATTCTCCAAAGTTTTATCTTTTAACTATGGGCAAACCTTTTTGCTTTTGAGACAGTGTATTGCTGCATACATAGCCTAGGCTGGCTTCAAACTCACGAGCCTCCTCCAGTAGTCTCCCAAGGACTGAGATTATAGTTCAACCCAAGCATGTTTTAAAGAAAATCACCCAGAACTCCTAAATAGGAGCAAATGTAATTTTAGATGGTGAAGTATGGGGCCGGGTTAAAGAAAATCACCCAGAACTCCTAAATAAGAGCAAATGTTACTTTAGAAGGTGAGGCATGGGGCCAGGTGTGGTGGCGCTCTGTCCATCGCAGGGCTGGGGGGCAGCTCCGTAGCCAGGTGCACGCATGGCCCATGTGTGCGAGGCCCTGGGTTTGATTCCCAGCCCCGAGGGAGGGCGAGCGAGCCTGACTCCTGCAGTTAGGTAGAGATCGCCCACAGTTGTAGCAGGGAGGGGAATTAAGTCGATTATTGGTGTCCTAGATGCTGGAGCAGCGCACAGCCAGCCAGAACCCGGCACGGTTCTAGACATCCCCACACTGATTCAGAAAGATGTCTGCAGCAGATTGTGTGGTGTAAGAAGGCAGCTGCTCCCTGTGCCGGGCCTGTGCGTTCAGAGAGGTCTGGTAGCTCCCCCCGGGCTCTGACAGTGAGTTGCCTCCAAGGGGCGGACCTCAGGTGACGGGCGTTTCGTAAGCCTTCTCACTTACTTGAATTTTCTCTTCTGTGTGGTTTGCACACATAACACTTCCCTTCGTATGAGCGTGCGTGGCTTTTCAGCATCGAAGGTGCTGGCCTGTCAAACTAGAAGGCAGAGGTTAACGAGTGTCTTGATGAGAGACCAAGGGGAGTCAGGATGAGGGGTGGGGGGGCTGTCAGGAAGTCTTAGAAAGTTCCGCCCCAGGGCAGTGGGCAGAGGTTTTAGCCCTTGCTTATAGCAGAAGAAGCAGAAATAGCGGGGAGCTTGAGGGGGATGTTGCTATTTACTTTTAATAAAAAAAAATGCTAACTGTATGTGTCTTGATATTATCTGTACTTAGTATTACAAGGCATTTTTCACAGTGTGACAGTAGCTGGCAGGGCTCCAGTAAGTCTCATTGTACATTACTGGCAATTTTAAAACTGTAATTTATAACCGGGCAGTGGTGGCGCACTCCTTTAATCCCAGCCCTCGGGAGGCAGAGGCAGGCGGATCTCTGTGAGTTCCAGGCCAGCCTGGTCTACAAGATGGAGTTCCAGGACAGGCTCCAAAGCCACAGAGAAACCTTGTCTCGAAAAACCAAAAAAAAAAAAAGAAAGAAAGAAAAGAAAAAAGAAAAAAACAAAAACCCAACCCCTGTAATTATTATTGTGCAGGAGTGAGTGAGTGAGTGAGCGAGCGAGTGTCCATGTGTGTCACTGCGCGTGAGCGACAGTCAGAAGACAAGCTTCTCTCTTCCACTGGGCACCCACTGCACCATCTCTCAGGCCCCATTACTGGCAATTTCTGAGTCCTTCCTGACTTTGACCCAGCGTGGCAGGAACCGTGAAGCCATTCAGATCTTCTGACTGGGGCTTCTCCTGAAGTTCGGCCACAGCGCTGACGTGCTGGTGTTTCCTGTCCCAGCACCTAGCGCCCCTTCCCTCCACGCGCCCCCTGGGCTGTGGAGAGAGCAAGCAAAAGCCTGTTGGAAGGTGCCGAGCAAAACTGCTCACCCGAGGGGCCTTCCTGAGCGCCTGCCCGCCACACAGTGTCACAGTAATCGTAAAGCCATCCTTTCCACAGGGCAGGACCCACGGGGCCCCCTGTCCCTGGGATATGACCTCACTCGCACGTGGGCGGTAGAGTGGCAGTCTTGGGTTGTACAGTGGAGATACTGTCCAACTTAAAGTGGCCCCTGCGGGCCCAAACCTCAGCCTCGTGGACCGGGCATGGACACACAGTGGAAGCCACACACCCTGTGTATAAGTATCTAGAAGTTGTACATTTAGCCATCTTGATCATGTAATGGCCTGAACGCCAGGCCAGCGAGTCAGAAGTGGATGTGGGCTGAGGGGCTGCCATGGGCCTGGCTCTGCTTGTCAGCAGGACCTCTGCTATGCCAAGGCGCCGCGGTCACACGGGGGAGAACAGGCATACAGAAGCTGGCAGGGCATTTGGGGTCCTGTATCACCCAGGCCAGGGTGACATTGGCTTCCCTGCTGGCCACACCCCTCCTGC